>NC_057802.1:582825372-583034398 GCF_018294505.1 Triticum aestivum | reverse complement strand
AGCGCCGCTGGACGTCCTCCCCAACCCACTCCCCGCGGGTCTTCACCACGCCTCGACCGCCGCACGTTGTCCCCGTCATCCTCCTCACCGGCCGACCTCGAGCCCCGCCGCCCCCTTCTCACGACGAACGTGAGCACCGCCCGTCTTCCCCATCCCTCCCTCTGCTTGCCGCTACAGCGCCCGGGCACGGCCACGAACGGCCATGCATCCTCGTGCACGGGCCCCGCCCCGGTCCTCCCCTGCCTCACCCCGACCCTGCGCGCCGCGCCCCCGCCTTGTTCCTGCCTCGCTCGGCCGCGCACCCACGCGTGCTTGGTCGCATGGGGCCGCGCCCACAACCGCTCGCTACTCCGGCCACCCGCGCACAAGCGTTTCCGTCGCGGCTCCTGCTCCACGAGTTCTTCAACGCGCCCTCCCGTCACCGGAGTTGTGCTCCCGAGCACCTCCGTCGTCCCCTGTGCCTCGCCGGCGCGCACAGCACACACGCGCCTAAGCCAACGGGCTGGCTCACTGACGTGTGGGCCCGCCCAGATTAATTTTGACCTAAACGCTAATTAGCACTAACCGGCACCCTAATAGCCACCAACACGTGGGGCCACCTCACTAATTAATCAGATTGGTTAAATAAAACTCTGTTAAGCAAATGAACCACCGACAGCCTGGTCCCAGCTCACTAATTAGTCTAATTAGATTAACTACTAAAACTCTGTTAACAGTCCCTGTCGCTGACTGACCAGTGGGTCCCACTAGCCAGGTTTGACCAGTCAACGCCCTGTTGGCTCTTGACTGGACCTGCTGACTGGGCAGTTGACTTAGTCAACTGTCCCCACCTGTCAGCCTTAGGTGCACACTTCTGGGTACACTTCCTGTGTACCCATAGCATTTAGATACTAATTTAGTTTCAAATTAAATTAAATCCAAAAATTAGAAAATTATTTAAAACTTTGAAAATTAATATAAAGCAAACCTTAACTCGGATGAAAAAACTTTGTACATGAAAGTTGCTCAGAACGACGAGACGAATCCGAATACGCAACCCGTTCGTCCGCCACACATCCCTAGCATAGCGAACACGTAACTTTCCCCCTCCGGTTCATCTGTCCGAAAACGCAAAACACCGGGGATACTTTCCCGGATGTTTCCCCCCTTCGCCGGTATCACCTACTACTACGATAGTTCACCTCTAGCACCGCGTAATGCCATGTTACACTTTGTGATGCTTTGATTGCTCTATTATTTATTGTGTTCCCCCTCCGTTACTTCTTTCCGGTAGACCCTGAGATTGCCGGTGACCCCCAGTTCGACTACGGTGTTGACGACCCCTCCTTCTTGCCAAAACAACCAGGCAAGCCCCCCCTTGATCACTAGATATCGCCTATTCTTCTCTATACTCTTGCATTAGAGTAGTGTAGCATGCTACTGCTTTCCGTTAATCCTATTCTGCTGCATAGCCTGTCTTTGCCACTACTGTTGTTACCTTTACCTGCAATCCTACATGCTTAGTATAGGATGCTAGTTTTCCATCAGTGGCCCTACATTCTTGTCCGTCTGTTGTGCTATACTATCGGGCCGTGATCACTTGGGCGGTGATCACGGGTATATACTTATATACTTTATACATGATACATGTGGTGACTAAAGTCGGGTCGGCTCGAGGAGTACCCGCAAGTGATTCACGGATTGGGGGCTGAAAGGACCTTTGTCCCGACGGCCCTCTGGGTGGATCTTTGTGGCGGAGCGACAGGGCAGGTTGAGACCACCTAGGTGAGAGGTGGGCCTGGCCCTGGTCGGTGTCCGCGGTTACATCAATTAACACGCTTAACGAGATCTTGGTATTTGATCTGAGTCTGGCCATTTGGTCTATACGCACTAACCAACTACGTGGGAACAGTTATGGGCAATCGACGTCGTGGTATCTGCCGAAGCCTTCGTGACGTCAGCGACTGAGCGGCGCGCGCCGCATTGGACCGTAAGCTCGCACTTGTATTAAGGGGGCTAGGTCTGCTTCCGGCCGCGTACGCAACGTGCAGGCGTGCAATGGGCGATGGGCCCAGACCCCTGCGCGCATAGGATTTAGACCGGCGTGCTGACCTCTCTGTTGTGCCTAGGTAGGGCTGCGACGTGTTGATCTTCCGCGGCCGAGCATGACCCAGAAAAGTGTGTCCGGCCAAATGGGATCGAGTGTGTTGGGTTATGTGGTGCACCCCTGCAGGGAAGTTTATCTATTCGAATAGCCGTGTCCCTCGGTAAAAGGACGACCCGGAGTTGTACCTTGACCTTATGACAACTAGAACCGGATACTTAATAAAACACACCCTTCCAAGTGCCAGATATAACCCGGTGATCGCTCTCTAACAGGGCGACGAGGAGGGGATCGCCGGGTAGGATTATGATATACGATGCTACTTGGTGAACTTACCATCTACTCTCTTCCACATGCTGCAAGATGGAGGTGGCCAGAAGCGTAGTGTTCGACAGGATTAGCTATCCCCCTCTTATTCTGGCATTCTGCAGTTCAGTCCACCGATATGGCCCTTTACACATATACCCATGCATATGTAGTGTAGCTCCTTGCTTGCGAGTACTTTGGATGAGTACTCACGGTTGTTTTTCTCCCTCTTTTCCCCCTTTCCTTGCTACCTGGTTGTCGCAACCAAATGCTGGAGCCAGACGCCACCGTCGACGACGACTCCTACTACACCGGAGGTGCCTACTACTACGTGCAGCCCGCTGACGATGACCAGGAGTAGTTAGGAGGATCCCAGGCAGGAGGCCTGCGCCTCTTTCGATATGTATCCCAGTTTGTGCTAGCCTTCTTAAGGCAAACTTGTTTAACTTATGTCTGTACTCAGATATTGTTGCTTCCGCTGACTCGTCTATGATCGAGCACTTGTATTCGAGCCCTCGAGGCCCCTGGATTGTATTATTATGCTTGTATGACTTATTTATGTTTTAGAGTTGTGTTGTGATATCTTCCCGTGAGTCCCTGATCTTGATCGTACACGTTTGCGTGCATGATTAGTGTACGATTGAATCGGGGGCGTCACAAGTTGGTATCAGAGCCAACTGCCTGTAGGAATCCCCTTCCACACTCCTTGGCCGAAGTTGAGTCTAGTCATTGCAAAACTTTTACTGACATGGCTGTGCGGCTTACGGGCCCACGTCGCCATTGGGTGGTATTAGGATCTTTTACTCCTCGATCTTTACTCTGGGACTCTGAGCTCTCTTCTATTCGGGTTAAATGATTTTGCTAAAAAAAACTAACTTTAGGTTCTCGAAAATACTTTCTCCGGGAGAGCCCCTCACTTCAGATGATCACCTGATGCACTAGAAGATTCCGAAGTTACTCTATGATGTTCTCTTGAGTCTTTGTGCCATCGCATTTGCGATTTCCTTCCACCGTCAACCCCTATGAAAACTGCATACACTTGCCATTCATACAATCATTCCCAGTTGATCTTGTTATTACAAGATACCATGAAATTCTCTCTATTGTTCCGAGAATATTTTGTGCCTACTGCCTTGTAGTTCCTTGCCACCTGAATACCCCTACGAATAATTTATCGCCCTTATCGAGTATCCACTCATCCCCCGTTGTTCATGTGTTTCACAAAGGTCTTCGAAACATTATTTGACCTTCCAAAAATCCTCAGCAGCTTATTGCTCTTGCAATTCTTACTTGCTTGCACTATGGTTAATCCCATAAGTATAGTAATCATATTGGAATCCTTTGCCACTATCAATTTTTGAGTCCATTGATTCAACACGTTGCAAATGTTCACCATCATCAGTTGAATCCTAGGATTATCCTTCCGGCTCTGGCATCTTTTGGATATGAGCTAGTTCTTGACCAATCAATGCCTTGATCGGTTGTGCTTCTAAGTCTATGTAACTTATTCATTTTCGATCAGAACGATGGCTTCTGATCCCTTGATTTGGAGATCTTAATTCCTTTGCCTTTGAGATTTGATTTAGTCAGTTGTTTCTATAATCTAATCCCTTGCATTCTTTCTTCTTATGGTTGAGTACCGTTACTCACATTAGATCCTTTGTTGGATTTTATCCGATAAAGTCCTTCATATTCAATCACTTTGGAAGTTCTTTCCCTGATACATAATGCCATTGGTTAATCCTATTCTCTCATTTGGCCAACCATGCTCTTCTTTCGAGCTGGTGATATTTACTATTGAAGCTGGTGGTATACGTTTCCATGATACCCCGATGGGTTGAACCTATGCCTTCCATAATATGTGTGAACTCGAAAGTTTTCATGAGTCGTACTCTTCTGGTATTTTGCCAGATAAAATTTCAACACTACAACTTTTTCGAAAGCGAGAAGTGAATGAAAGGTTATGCATTGGAGAAGTGGGAGTCGACGTTGAACTTTGTGTTCATGCCCATGGACACGATGTAGCTCTTATCATTAAAGCTTCTCTTAAATTAATTATTCCTTTGGTATAAGTTCATCTTATATCTGGGATCTGGCCTTTTGCAATCGTGGTTCCAACCATGTTCTCCTTTAAATACCATTTCTTGTGCAAGTTTAAGCACTTGTCTTTTGCAGAGCACTACCCCAGTCCAACCTCTACCTTGATTCGTCGTCGAGTATTACCCCCTGGTATCTCGAGATTATCTTGGAACTGCATAACTTCTTATGAGTTCTTCATCAATTACTACATTCTCACTGATTACAGTCTTTCACGGGCTTCGAGTTATTAAACACTCAAGGACATCGATAACTGAATCAAGTCCGCGTCGCGATTAAACAACTCTTAGTAATCTTCTTTACTTGCGAGTTTGTACTCGATCACGTCATTCCTAGCCTGATTGGCTATATCATTATCGTGCTAAATTTTAACTGTGCTACCGGGTCCTTCTTCCCGGAGCACAAATTTCGACGGTGAGCTATCGATCTTCCTCGTCTTATCATTTCGCCTTGAACATCAAGCTTGATTCCGAGTGTGTGTCGTATCCGTGGTTCCAATGACCCTACGCTTCACCATTGCTTTTTCTTGATGTCGTCCCTGTTCGATTGCTTCTTCGTGAAATCTCTCGACAATTGTGTCGTGATCATCATCAACATTTTGAGCTCTTCCAGGATATCAATTGAATGCATGAAGAGAAATACCATCCTTTCCCTCGATGATTTATATTATCATCGACCACTTTATTGCCTTCCGTTCAACACAAACTTGTTCGTGTTTCATGTTATACCTTGAGATCCATGCTATCCAGCAATTGTTCTTCTTTACCTTGGAGTATTACCATCTTTTATGTCAATAATGTCGTGAGAATTTCACCACCTCTTATGCATTCTTGGTACAAGTGATACTTCCTGCCATCTCCGATCATTCCTTGGTCCCCGTGTTGTTTCTAACCGGAAAACCGACAATTGAACTATGCTGTGCGACTTCAAAATTCTAGCAACCCTATTGCTTTGAAGTTAATGGCCGATATTTCATTCTTAGACCATTGGTTACCGAATCACCATTCTAACATTGATCATCCTACCTAAGCCCATATTTCGGGTGCACCTTTCAACCAATGTTTAACTGTGTATGTTTTCCTTGAGCATACCTCATTATATCATTTGATCTGACAAATGTTATCTCCTTGTTCACATAGTTGTGGAAATCCATCTTTTGTTAATCTCGATGAATTGTCGCTTATTCCATCAGCCACCTCCTCATCCTCTCGTTGGTTTACGGATGAACTCTTGTTTCGGAACTCGCTTCCATAGTTCATTTCCCGAGAATCTTACAATGACATCTCGACAATTTGTGTTGCACCTTTTCTCCTCAGACATCCTGAGTCTGAGGTATCTTGACACCAATCAGATTTGAATCTCGGTCAGATATGATGGTTGGAACATATTTCCAGGAGTTATAACATCTTTACATGACCCGGTAAGGTGGTGCCTTTGCTTAGCACCCCTGGCCTGAGGCCCTATTGTTATAGATTCCTTTTCAGCAAGGTTATCCTTTCTTCCATGAGGAAATCGTAAGACTTATTTTATAAGTTGTTCCTGATGGATCCTTTGTGTATTCAAAGTCTGATCTTTACCCAATGACCATGTCAATGCTATCTCGATGCTTCTCTATGGTACTCCGCTTTTCAATAAGAACATTTGAAGCCCAATGCTAAATGTTTCTTGTTCAATTATCCAAACACCGTTGCATGGGTAATGTCATGAAATTACTCTCCCCTTATCTAAAGGGTTTTCTACATTATATCCTGTCACGGATATCATGCTCTGCTTATCATTGGGAAGGATATACCCCTGAAATGTCTGATAATCATATTTTTCCTTTCCATTATTTGGTTTAACCTTTCTTGTGATCTATATGATCTGAGCAGTAATATTCTCCTGCTTATGTAAACACCTCGGTGTACAACTCTGTCAGTAAGACCCTGTTACTATTGTTGATGACATTCCGGTAACCACCGATGGACGAGAACTTTGCCTATTGGTCCGCCTCGTTTCAACAAGCAGGAAAATGGTTCTCTTCGTCTCTCGCCCTTGGTACCAACGATGCTGCCAACATAACTGACTGGTTATTCTCTGACATGCCTTGCTTACATGATCGTGCAAGACGTCACCCCTCTTCCTACTTTTAACCCACATGGTGGGCCCATAACCCACAGTTCCACAGGATCGAAACCTGACTCTCCTGGACACCACCTGTTCCCGAAGTTATTCCTCGCGTGTGGCCTCGTATGTAATTCACGAGCCACCGTCTAAGAGTTCATCAATTCTGATATCAGACACAATACTTATTCCCATTGCTTTGAACCCCTTTCACGCCCTGTTTCAGGCATCGAACGATTGCCTGCCCGCTCGAAACTTCCCATGAATACCCCCTTACTTTGCTCTCGATATTTTCTTAAGTTTCAATTCGAGAGTACTTTTCGCCACCTTCCCTGATGTTATCTGCTAAATAAGCAAACATTGTAGAGGTCCATTCTCCTGGAATACCCACCCTTTATTCTTTCGTAAGTACGATGGAGATCCCGAAGGAATGATGACGACTTCATCATGATGACCTGAAGCGGAGAAATGAAGACCTCAACGTAATGGATCGACCTCTTCGAGAAGTGCAACCAAGACCGAGAAGATCCGTTAGAATTTCGTAATCAATTCCTTCCCCTTACTCCACCTCTTAAATCTCGGGACGAGATTTCTTGTAGTGGAGGAGAATTGTGACGCCCGGGTAATCAAGCTACAGTAACCCTCTGGTAATGATGCCATGTCACCTCGATTACTGTTGATAATCTCGCGTTTAGAACCGATCCAAATTCAAGTTTGAATCAAAGTCAAAACAATTAAAGTTTTCAAAAGTCAAAACTAAATTGTTCCTAATGTGTCAAATAATCCATAATAAATGTTGGTGAAGAAACCATCTTTAATAAAATACTTAAATGCACTAAATAAACTGAAACAACGATAAAACAATTATCTAAAGTGCTTTAAAAGTAATAAGCAAATGCAAAATACTTTATTTAAAGTGCCAAAGTATTTGGGGCTGTGACCTATTTAACAACACCAAATTAGTTGTCGCTTTTAAATTTTATAAAACAAAAATAAAAGAAAACAGAAAAGAAATGGAATAATAAAAAAGGCAGAACAAATGAAAAGAAGGAAAAGAACCCCCCCTCCCCGCTGGGCCTCGGCCCAACTGGCCATTGGCTAGCCAGGCCGGCCCGGCCGGCGCCCCCATAACCCCCCAAACCCTAACCCACGTCGCCCGTAACCCCCACTCCTCTCCCGATCCACCTCGTCTCCCCACCCCGCCCCGAGTGGATCTGGATCGGGGCAACCGACGCCCCCACCCCGCCCGTCGCCCGCCCTGTCGCGCCTCCGTCCTCCTCCACGGCGTCACCTCGCCGGCGCCGCTTCGCCGCCGGATCGCCCCGTCTCCCCCGCCTCTGCTTTGCCAGCGCCGCCGGACGTCCTCCCCAACCCACTCCCCGCGGGTCTTCACCACGCCTCGACCGCCACACGTCGTCCCCGTCATCCTCCTCACCGGCCGACCTCGAGCCTCGCCGCCCCCTTCTCACGACGAACGTGAGCACCGCCCGTCTTCCCCATCCCTCCCTCTGCTTGCCGCTACAACGCCCGGGCACGTCCACGCATGGCCGTGCATCCTCGTGCACGGGCCCCGCCCCGGTCCTCCCCTGCCTCACCCCGACCCTGCGCGCCGCGCCCCCGCCTTGTTCCTGCCTCGCTCGGCCGCGCACCCACGCGCGCTTGGTCGCATGGGGACGCGCCCACAACCGCTCGCTACTCCGGCCAACCGCGCACAGGCGTTTCCGTCGCGGCTCCTGCTCCACGAGTCCTTCAACGCGCCCTCCCGTCACCGGAGTTGTGCTCTCGAGCACCTCCGTCGTCCCCTGTGCCTCGTCGGCGCGCACAGCACACGCGCGCCTAAGCCAACGGGCTGGCTCACTGACGTGTGGGCCCGCCCAGATTAATTTTGACCTAAACGCTAATTAGCACTAACCGGCACCCTAATAGCCACCAACACGTGGGGCCACCTCACTAATTAATCAGATTGGTTAAATAAAACTCTGTTAAAAAAATGAACCACCGACAGCCTGGTCCCAGCTCACTAATTAGTCTAATTAGATTAACTACTAAAACTCTGTTAACACTCCCTGTCGCTGACTAACCAGTGGGTCCTACTAGCCAGGTTTGACCAGTCAACGCCCTGTTGGCTGCTGACTGGACCTGCTGACTGGGCAGTTGACTTAGTCAACTGTCCCCACCTGTCAGCCTTAGGTGCACACTTCTGGGTACACTTCCTGTGTACCCATAGCATTTAGATACTAATTTATTTTCGAATTAAATTAAATCCAAAAATTAGAAAATTATTTAAAACTTTGAAAATTAATATAAAGCAAACCTTAACTCGGATGAAAAAACTTTGTACATGAAAGTTGCTCAGAACGACGAGACGAATCCGAAACGCAACCCGTTCGTCCGCCACACATCCCTAGCATAGCGAACACGTAACTTTCCCCCCCCGGTTCATCTGTCCGAAAACGCAAAACACCGGGGATACTTTCCCGGATGTTTCCCCCCTTCGCCGGTATCACCTACTACTACGATAGTTCACCTCTAGCACTGCGTAATGCCATGTTACACTTTGTGATGCTTTGATTGCTTTGTTATTTATTGTGTTCCCCCTCTGTTACTTCTCTCCGGTAGACCCCGAGATTGCCGGCGACCCCCAGTTCGACTACGGGGTTGACGACCCCTCCTTCTTGCCAGAACAACCAGGCAAGCCCCCCCTTGATCACTAGATATCACCTATTCTTCTCTATACTCTTGCATTAGAGTATTGTAGCATGTTACTACTTTCCGTTAATCCTATTCTGCTGCATAGCCTGTCTTTGCCACTACTGTTGTTACCTTTACCTGCAATCCTACATGCTTAGTATAGGATGCTAGTTTTCCATCAGTGGCCCTACATTCTTGTCCGTCTGCTGTGCTATACTATCGGGCCGTGATCACTTGGGCGGTGATCACGGGTATATACTTATATACTTTATACATGATACATGTGGTGACTAAAGTCGGGTCGGCTCGAGGAGTACCCGCGAGTGATTCACGGATTGGGGGCTGAAAGGACCTTTGTCCCGACGGCCCTCTGGGTGGATCTTTGTGGCGGAGCGACAGGGCAGGTTGAGACTGCCTAGGTGAGAGGTGGGCCTGGCCCTGGTCGGTGTCCGCGGTTACATCAATTAACACGCTTAACGAGATCTTGGTATTTGATCTGAGTCTGGCCATTTGGTCTATACGCACTAACCAACTACGCGGGAACAGTTATGGGCACTTGACGTCGTGGTATCAGCCGAAGCCTTCGTGACGTCAGCGACTGAGCGGCGCGCGCCGCATTGGACCGTAAGCTTGCACTTGTATTAAGGGGGCTAGGTCTGCTTCTGGCCGCGTACGCAACGTGTAGGTGTGCAATGGGCGATGGGCCCAGACCCCTGCGCGCATAGGATTTAAACCGGCGTGCTGACCTCTCTGTTGTGCCTAGGTAGGGCTGCGACGTGTTGATCTTCCGCGGCCGGGCATGACCCAGAAAAGTGTGTCCGGCCAAATGGGATCGAGCGTGTTGGGTTATGTGGTGCACCCCTGCAGGGAATTTTATCTATTCGAATAGCCGTGTCTCTCGGTAAAGGACGACCCGGAGTTGTACCTTGACCTTATGACAACTAGAACCGGATACTTAATAAAACACACCCTTCCAAGTGCCAGATATAACCCGGTGATCGCTCTCTAACAGGGCGACGAGGAGGGAATCGCCGGGTAGGATTATGATATACGATGCTACTTGGTGAACTTACCATCTACTCTCTTCCACATGCTGTAAGATGGAGGTGGCCAGAAGCGTAGTCTTCGACAGGATTAGCTATCCCCCTCTTATTCTGGCATTCTGCAGTTCAGTCCACCGATATGGCCCTTTACACATATACCCATGCATATGTAGTGTAGCTCCTTGCTTGCGAGTACTTTGGATGAGTACTCATGGTTGCTTTTCTCCTTCTTTTCCCCCTTTCCTTGCTACCTGGTTGTCGCAACCAGATGCTGGAGCCCAGGAGCCAGACGCCACCGTCGACGATGACTTCTACTACACCGGAGGTGCCTACTACTACGTGCAGCCCGCTGACGACGACCAGGAGTAGTTAGGATGATCCCAGGCAGGAGTCCTGCGCCTCTTTCGATCTGTATCCCAGTTTTTTCTAGCCTTCTTAAGGCAAACATGTTTAACTTATGTCTGTACTCAGATATTGTTGCTTCCGCTGACTCGTCTATGATCGAGCACTTGTATTCGAGCCCGCGAGGCCCCTGGCTTGTATTATGATGCTTGTATGACTTATTTATGTTTTAGAGTTGTGTTGTCATATCTTCCCGTGAGTCCCTGATCTTGATCGTACATGTTTGCGTGCATGATTAGTGTACGATTAAATCGGGGGCGTCACATCCACCTAGGCCGAAAGGCCATTAAGATATGTTTGGCCCACATAGCATATTTAGATGGGCTATTGGTTGGGCTTTGACCCGATTCCATGGGAGCTCGTCACTAGTAGAAAAAGGGTCAAATGTGAAGCACATTAGTGCCGGTTTGATTTTGAGCTGGCACTAATGTGTCCATTAGTGCCGGTTACAACGGCTAGGCGGGAGGAGCTCTTTAGTACCGGTTTGTGGCGAACCTTTAGCACCGTTTCGTGCCACGAACCGGTACTAATGAGGCTGTGGCCCCACGAGCACCTTTAGTACCGGTTCGTGGCACGAACCGGTACTAGAGTTTCTTACTAAGCTGTTTTTAGTCCCACCTCGCGAAGAGAGAGGCACTAGGAGCGGTTTATAAGCCCTGAGTGCAGAGACGATGAAGAAGAGGCGCAATGCTCGCCTTCACGTTGCTTAGCTTCAAGCCTTGAGGAATAAGGTAGACTGCATGGAGCTATGTGCAGTGCAGTCTACACTATTCCGAAAGGCTTGAAGCTAATTAACGAGCATTGCGCCTCTTTTTATTTTTAATAACTTATTACAACTCCGGACTTCTTGTGTTACGGCAAAAACTGGATGCACTTCGTGTACAAACTGGACAATCTCTTTCGAAGTATCAGGGCCTGTTTCGGACGAAAACTCATCTGTTACACCGGCACTTCATTTTTAAACTTATTACAACTCCAGACTTTTTTTGCGTTCAGTAGGCACCATTCAAAGCGACGTCATCAATTTTCAACACTTTCTGACATCATTTGCTGTTTTTCAATCATTTACCGATTTATTTTCAGAGCTAAATGACCGTGAAATTAAAAAATCGCTACAAAATGAACTCTGAAAATGTTGAAACTTGGCATGGTATCATCATTTCACCCACATAGCATGTGCAAGAGAGTAGAGAGGGTTACGGCAAAAACTGGAAGCACTTCGTGTACAAACTGGACAATCTCTTTCGGAGTATCAGGGCTTCGGACGAGAACTCATCTGTTACACCGGCACTTCATGTTTTTTAAACTTAATTGAACTCCAGACTATTTTTGCGTTCAGTACGCACCATTCAAAGCGACGTCATCAATTTCCAACACATTCTGACATCATTTGCTGTTTTTCAGTCATTTACCGATTTGTTTAGAGAGCTAAATGACCGTGAAATTGAAAATCGCTACAAAATGAACTCTGAAAATGTTGGAACTTGGCATGGTATCATCATTTCACCCGCATAGCATGTGCAAAAGAGTAGAGAGGGTCACGGCGAAAACTGGACGCACCTCGTGTACAAACTAGAGTTCATTTGAAATGCTTTTCAATTTTAGGGTCTTATAGCTCAAAATAATTAGTAAATGCATGAAAAATAACAAATGAAGTCAGAAAGGATTGAAAACTGATGATGTGGCTTTGAATGGTGCATTTTGAACACACAAAAAGTCAGGAGTTCAAATAAGTTTTAAAAAATGAAATCCCGTTGTAACAGACGAGTTTCCGTATGAAATCCTGATACTTTGAAAGAGATTGTCCGTTTTGTACACGAAGTGCATCCAGTTTTTGCCGTAACCCTCTCAACTTTCTTGCACATGCTATGTGGATGAAATGATGATACCATGCCAACTTTCAACCTTTTCAGAGTTCATTTGAAATGCTTTTCAATTTTAGGGTCTTATAGCTCAAAATAATTAGTTAATGCATGAAAAATAACAAATAAAATAAATAAGTAATTAGAAACAAAATAATATAAACTTTATTAAAATATATAAGTAGAAACAAAATAAAATAAACTTTAATAAAATTTATGAAACTAAAATTAACAAAGTATTTTCTGTTCAAAACATTATAAGAAACCTCTAGTATTATTGAAACTAAAATCATATAAAATTGATGCAACTAAAATTATCGAAGTATTTTCTGTTCAAAATCATTAAAAGCAAAAAGAATTTTCATAAAGAACTTTTTTTGATAGAAACTTTAATAGCAAAAAGAATTATCATAAAGTAAAATAAATAAGTAATTGGAAACAAAATAAAATAAAATAAATAAGTATTTTGTTGTAAGTAGAAACAAAATAAAATAAAGAAAGCAAAAACGAAAACAAAATAACTGGGAAAAAATAAAAAAAATGCCACCTACTGGGCCACCACGGCCTCAATACGACTAGAACCCATCCATGGGCCAGGATTCAGGCCCGCAGAAGGCCCAGCAGGCCCACATGCATAGCAGTGCAAGATTAGGCCCAGAGGCCTGCAGTTCAGAGGAGTTCAATGGAGATGGCGGGTCAGGGCTTATAAACAGGTCATGCCGCTCCTCGGCTAGCGAGGTGGGACTAAACATCCCACCGCACCGCGGCTTTGGCAGGCGCAGGACATTGGTCCCGGTTGGTGCCACGAACCGGTACCAATGCCCCCTTTGGTCCCGGTTGGTGGCACCAACCGGAACCAATGCCCACCATTTACTCCCGGTTGGTGCCACCAACCGGGACCAAAGCCCTCTGCTTCCCGCCATTCGGGCTGCTGAAAAGAGGCCTTTGGTCCCGGTTGGTGGTACCAACCGGGATCAAAGAGGGGCATTTGTCCCGGTCCGTGACAAGAACCGGGACTAAAGCTTCATGTATATAAGGCAAACTTGTGAAAATTTTGGTTTGCATCTTGCAGTTCGCCCCCGACGACGCGCGCGGAGAGGATGCCGCCAGGCTGCCGGACGCCGTCGCCCCCGCCCCGGAGCCCACGCCGACGCCGTCGCCGTCCGCCGCCCCCGCCCCGGAGCCCACGCCGACGCTGTCCGCCGCCCACGCCGTCGTCGTCGCCCGTGCCCTACTCCGGGCGCCCGCCCGGATCCTCTGCACGCCGACGCCGTCCGCTGCCCCACCGTCGCCGCCCCCGCCGTCGCCCTAGCCGGTCGGCCCCGCTGTGAGCCCCCGAATCCTTTTTTTCATTTTTTTGTATATGTATTTTTTCCATGTATATATACTTGTAAGTGTTTAATAAAATTAGTTAGATTGGGTGAATTAGATGTTTCTCCATGTAGTTTAGATTAGTTGAATTAGATGTTTTTTTTCAATTTATGTATATATATGTGCATATTTAGAAAAAATTGTGTTGAATTAGTTAAATATAATAGAACTAGTTAAACAAGTTTATTTTTAGTAAGTGCTTAGTATGTTGAACTAGTTGATTTAATAAAACTACTTTATTTTACTTAGAAGTAGTTTATTTTAGTAAGTACTACTTTATTTTATTTATAGTAAGTGCTTAATTAGTAGTTGAACTAAGTTGATTTAATAAAACTACTTTATTTTACTATATATAGAAGTAGTTTATTTTTAGTAAGAACTACTTTATTTTATTTACTTATAGTAAGTGCTTAGTAGTTGAACTAGTTGAACTACTTTATTTTAGCAAGAAAATTAATAGAACTAGTTTATTTTTTTAGTTCAAGCAATTAATCCCGCATCGACGTCGATGATGCCTATCCCGCATCCTCGTCGTCGACTCGGCGGAGGAGGCCGGCTTGATCAGAGGGGCCATGTCCGGGACTGGGCTCCGCCGAGCTGGTTTTGGGAGGTGCTACCCTCCGATGGGCGTAGGTTGGTGAGGAGCCAGCCCGTCGTTGACCCGATCCTTGTTTGGTGGTGGTCGCGTGGGCCAGTGACGGTGCCGAGGCTTCCGGACACCACGGAGGTGGTACATCACCGTGTCAGGGAGGAGGACCAGCACGTCCGTCGGTACATGGTTGCGTTGGAGGGCAGGTTCGACAATACCTGGCAGGTTCTTCAGGGATCTCACTGGAGCTATGATCCTGTGATGGTTCCGTCCCTTTGGGTGTCCACCGCCCGCGCCGATACCCGTCGGGCGCTACTGTTCTAGCTGTACTAGCGATGCTATATGCATGTATGATAGTATTCGAGGTGTATTAGTGATAATATTCGACGATGTACAGACGCATGGAGATGATGTAGTTTTGCTTATAATTGAATGCATCCTAATTTGAATACTACTTTATTTTGTGATTTGATTTTGCTTATTGAATGCTCAAAGTGCAAAACTACTCCTACTTTGAATGCTAAAATTGGAGAGCACTATGCAAAGCGTATGCATATGATTAGTTGATAGCTTATAGGGTTTTTGTTTTCACAGAAATCTAGGAGCCCCCGGCCCCTCCATCATCCCCACCGTTGTCCCCGTCACCGCCCCCTCCGACATCGAGGTGAGACTAGCCAAATCCTCTTTTAGAAAGATAATTAAACGATATTTCGGGTTGACCGTAAGTCTGTCGAGTCTCCACCATATATGAGAGGACAAAGAATCCCGACTGTTGTCGTGGGGGTAGCTTCTCCTTCGTTCCCGTGTGCTAGACAATTTGGTGTAATGCACTCGAGAACGAAAGGAGGAGCTACCATACCATCACCGACGGTCGCAAATGTCAGAGAGGAATCAGTGAGGGAGAGTTCCACCATATATATATGAGAGGACGAAGAATCCCGACTGTTTTCGTGGGGGTCGCTTCTCCTTTGTTCCCGTGTGCTAGACATTTTGGTGTAATGCACTCGGGGACAAATGGAGGAGCGACCATCAGCAACGGTCGAATGTATACACCACGTGAGCTGAGAGTTTTCAAGAAAAGACTCGACAAACCGATAGTCAACCCGTGATGAATAATAATGATCTAACTTAGGTTTTTTAGTACACATATTTAATTGTAGACGTTTAATATTTGAATTATGAACATAGGAAATGTCGTACTCGGACGACGAAAGTCTCCCTTGGGAGTGCGACTGGTGCCACGACGACCGAGGTCAGTGCGACAGGCCTCACCTGGACGAAGATCGGCGCTTCAGTATTAAGCTGGAGGAGACCTTCGATGTTGAAACGGTACGCAACGACGACATGTGTTATTTTTTTCGTAATTGAGCACGACTTCAACTATTTCAACGTGTACTTTTCATCTTTTACAATTCGGCTAGCTTATCCCATGCCATGCAAGATGCTACGTCTTGGAGAGGATGGGTTTTGAAGACCATGAAAGTATGGAAACAAAGAAAATTCACCTAAGGACCCATCATGATATAGATTTTGAATTAAATCTGTATAATTCTGAGAGCGTAACCCATTTTGGTTGCAAAAATTGGGAAGCATTTTGCAAGATGTATGGTTTTGATGAGGGTATGCTTGTCACCATGGATCTTGGTGATCCTGACATCGAGCAAGACAATATGGACATTTGGGTCCTTGTTGATACGCCTCCAATTCTACCGCTATGTGAGTTTCTCAAACATAGTTATTAGCTAATTTATATGGTTCATTTCAAAATAGTTGACAGCTTATTTTCATTGACAACTTATTTTGATTGTTCAAACAATTTGCGGAACATGGTTGACAGAACCTACTACACCGATGGCTCTGAGTTAACTTATAAGGAGAAAACTCATCAGGTCGGATTTTGTACTGATCTTGAGAATTACAATATTTATTGTAAAACTCCTCCACATTACGGTCAATACGTGCCACTAGTGCACGTGTTGAACTACGGTAACTACTATGGAGATACCCTGGTAAGATTTCTTACTATTATTACGACATCCGTGCATCTTTTGCATACTTCTAAAACTAGTACATCATTGCTAACTATGAAGTTATTACTATGTTTTTCAACAGATAATCCCAGAGGATTGTGTGCCTCATTTGATGTATCAGAATGGTAGGCTTGATGTTTTGAACATACAACCAGGTCATCCTACGAATCTCAACTGTCCATACCGGATTTCTAAAAAAAGTGGAGACATGCAAATCAAAGAATGGAAAAAATGTATGGACAGTCGCATGGAGGTTCTTGGAAGCAAAAGGAAGCGAAGCGCAAGAATTGGAGACAGGATGGTCTCCATTCTCCATAATGGAGAGTCAGGGTCTATATTGTTTTATGCTATTTTACCTTAAAGATGGTATTTCGGTCCTACCTAATACTGATGATCATGTGCTAAAAACAATTAAGTAGGGTTGGTTCGATGACTATGTGGATGATGATCGTATGACTGGTTATTAATAACGAGTAGAAGTTGTATGATGATGATTAGTAGGACTTATTATATATGATGATGCATGATGCACGCATGAAGAGTTATTATATATCAGCGGGTGAAATGAACATGGATTGGATTGAAGTGAATGGGGCAACATGCATGTGGTGCATGTGGAAAGTAGTACAATCCAAACTTGATCAAGTTAGGATTAGTATTACTTTTGACATGCACCACATGTTGCCTTCACTTCAATCTAAGCCATGTTTAGGCATAGCAGTACGTAGCGTTGGTAAACCAAGCACGGAGATATAAGAGAGGACACTTCTCTCTAATAGCTACCTAATAACAACTTAAATTAACCCCCAAAACCCCTAAATCAGCCCCTTTCAAAAAAAATTCTCAGCTCCAGCCAGATGCTGACGCGTGGATGCCTATTGGTCCCGGTTGGTGTCACCAACCGGGACCAAAGGCCCCTCGGCCTGGGCTGGGCGCAGCGGTCACGTGGAGGTCCATCTGTCCCGGTTCGTGTAAGAACCGGGACTAAAGGGTTAGGGCATTAGTAACGACCCTTTAGTCCCGGTTCAAAAACGGGGACAAAAGGCCCTCATGAACCGGGACAATAGGCCCTTTTACTACTAGTGATTATCGCTGACCTTCGTACGTGGACTTCCTTTTTTTTCCTTACCTAAATAGATACCATTTGAAATGTAGTTTTATTCCACTGCTGTCGCTGAAAAGAGAGGGACAGACTGCAATGCGTTGCCACAAAAGCGAGGTCCAGCTTAATTCTCATCTGTGCAAGCATTTGTTGTAAGCAGTCCCCTCCACCAACATTGGAGTAGTACATTCCGCATGGATTAAGAAAAAGGATAGGCGCCGTTTGTTGATAATTATAAATAAAACTAGAGACGGAATGATTGGAGTTGACATAGGCTTGGAATGATCGGCCATGTTCACGGAGACGGTGATACTTTGACTTTCGGCGGAATGCAGTACTTATCAGTATATCCCAACACAAAAATAATGGGATGCTACAGCCGGCCTAGCCTGCCCAGATCCAGCGTTGACACGCCCCCAGAGAGCACGCGTTCGTTCCTCCGAGACATCCCGACGACGTGCCCCGCACACCGCGGGAAGAAGACACCGGAGACGCCGCGCGGCGCCGTCGCACCTACGTCACGTACGTACGCCGGCGGTGGAGCACCACACCACGGGCTAATACCAGACCTAGCTAACTTTGCGTTGTCTCAGAAAAAAAAAGGGTAAATTTGCGTAACGTAACGGCGACGCGACTCGCGCGCTGGAAACCGTTACGGCCCCGGGGCCCACCTCAGGTGCGCCGCTCTCCGTCTCCGTGATCGAGGGAAGGACGGAAGCAGAGCAGAGCCGTTGGACGGTTGGAGGAAACCGCGTGATGGAAAGGTGCGTGCTGCCTGCGTTGTCATCTTCGGTGTCGCGGGGCCCGGTCCGTCGCTGTCGCTCGCTCCACGTCGAGGCCGCGGGTGCGCCACACAGCGGGCCAGCGGCACAGGCCGCTGCATGCAGGTACGCTGTGTCTGTGTGGACTGCGGTGCGGCGTAGGCCACGGAGGATCTGTGTGGCTGCGGTGAAGCACTGCCGTGTCCAGGGGCCGGCACACGGGATGGATGTCAGCATCAGTGCAGGGAGCAGTTACTATGTTACACATGGCGTCCTTAATCATGGTCCTTGTTGTGTTGGCAGGGTAGCGAGAGAGCGAGTGAGCACTTGCTGTCTGCCCCGGCCGGTCTCTTCGCGCGCGCACTGCCCCCGGCCCCTCCCTTGCTAGCACCAGCACCTTTCGAGTGCAGAGCAATCGATGAGGAGGAAGGAACCCGTCTTCTTTAACATGCGCTTTCCTATGCCAGCTGGAGAACATGGCACTTTTGCGCCGGCGGCTTGAGTGAATTACTCCTTGGAGGCATCGTCGCCGTGGAGCTCGCTGCTCTTTGTACCTCATGGCTAGAGGTCTCCAGGTGAAAACTTAAAATTAGAATTAGACCGTGTAAGACATCGAGCGTCTACAACCGGACGCCTCGTATCCATCTCAAACGTTCCGAGTTCGGACAGCCTGCTTGCCCGGTCACTACTCGAACAAAAGAAAAACGCCATCTAACCAGACCAAGCAAACTCGGCCCAAACATCCAGGCTGGCCGACATTCCTCATACCAAACCTACATCTAGGGCGGATATAAGGACGTCCAGACACAGATGCCACGTCGGACTAACACAGAGGGTCGCGGCAAATCTCTTGAAGGCGTGTCTTTGAAACACCATCGGGGCCACGGAAATGTTGTTGACACAATGATCGGGATGTCGCCAGCTGGAGAATGGGCCAGAGGACTAAGACATGAGGCGACACCATCCCTTCCACTAGAGGATGTTTTCAGAAACCACCTACATAGCACAAAGACATAATCAGATCCAACGGGCCAGAAGAGCAACGACCAGACGATCCTCCTTTATGCCACTGACAAGGTGGACTAGAAGTCGGGGGTAACTTATTCATGATCTGCACGGCTCCATCATCGACGCCACAACTTTGCAACGAAGATGCCAAGTCCTCATCACCTCCTACCACCAGAGTGCTGGTGCGAACGGGTGGAGTAGTGATTTTTTGGAGTGGGTCGGGGGCCTCAAATTCAGGATTCATTGTGGATATAAATATATTTTTCTCTCCATAAACTCGGTTAGAATTTGTGAATTTTGCATTTTTAAAATAATGTAGAACAAGGAAAAATCACACAAGATTAGAGTATCTACAACCAGGATTGGCTAATTTCGATCCCCAAACGTCCGCGGACATGCTCGGTCAGTGACCGGACGAGTCCTTTTGAGCCTTCATTTTGTGCATGTATGCAACCATGTCTCCTACATCCTCGTCAAATCGTCAGATCAAATGCATGTGTTTAGTGGGGATGGAGAGAGAACGAGAAAAGAAAGAATAAAGAAAGAGAGAAGGTGGTCCGGGGTGGGACGCATCTAGTGTGGAGGGCTGCTCGGACATGCCCGGGCATCCCCGTATCCTCCCCATCTTTGGTGTGGCTATGGGGATTTATGGACAGCCCGGTCATAAGGGGACAAAGTGGGGGTCCGGTTGGTTGATTTTTTTTCTTCTCTCCTGTCCGGATAGTGAATGGAGTGTTTGATTGGATGTTTGAGGGGTTCGATTGTAGATGATTTTAGGGCAACTCCAATTGGCCGATGCAACTTATGCATATTTTGTCCGTTTGAGTCAGCTGTAGGGGCGGCATCTGGGCCCTCCGGGTTTTGATGGCGGCAGACCGACATATCTCGTTCGCACGGTCGGTATGCTGCTTTATTTTTACACAATGTTTGCATGCAAAGCTCAACATTGGCTAAAGTTAAATCACATAGTTTTTGCATCACAATAATAAATAGTATACAACCAAAAAAATATCATAGTTTACAAACCAAATGAAATTTGAATTACCATAAATACATTGAAAGAAAAGACCTATACATCTATTGGTTGCCAAGGTGAGTCCACATATGCTCAACCAAATTATTTTGTAGTGAATATGAGTTGCCCAGTCACACATTTCATGATGAAATTGGGTGAATTATGCAAACATTGCAGGTCCATGCTCGGGCACAACAATTTCACCCTGAAATTGAAACCCTTGGTCGAAGATTTGGTCCTCATGCTCATTATATACGATCGTGTTATGCATGATCACACAAGCACTCAATGCCTCCCACATCTTCTTGGTGCTCCATGTTCTAGCAGGGTACCGAACGATGACCCGTCAAGATTGAAGCACACCAAAGCACGTTTCACATCCTTCCTAGCACACTCTTATGCTTGAGAAAACCTAGCCCTCGTCTCTTCCATCAGATTGGATATTATCTTCACAAGAGTTGACCGCTGAGGGTAGATACCATCAGCTATGTAGTATCCCTTGTTGCAGTGGTGGCCATTGATTTCAAACTTAACCTCTGGGCAATTGTCTTCTGCAAGTCTTACAAACACTAGAGAGCACTGAAGCACGTTGATGTCATTATGAGAACCAAACATGCCGAAAAAGGTGCCAAATTCATAGATCTTGTGAAGCCACAACGTCAAGTATGACAGTGCTACCTTTAACATGTATATTTCCTCTGCCGAGCAGATGGACAGTCCTTCCCCTTTCAATGAATACAATTTATGCTACCAAGCATTTCCGGGGAGCCTTCATTTGCATTGATCGCCAACAACCGGGTTGTATCCGCAACATTTGACTCTCTCAAGTACTCCGGGCCAACAATGCTACATAATCTTGCAGAAGTTGTACAACGACGCAAGGTATGCGGACATACTCGTCAACAAAATCGTCGTGAATTCCGTATGCAAGCATCCGAATAGCTGCATGCATTTCTGATAAAAGGAGAAGCCAACCTTTTCAAGGGCATCCTCCTTGCATACAAAATAATCATCATGCGTCATCACCTCCTCCCGAATACGGCTGAACACATGTCTCGCCATCCGGCAGCGGCGTCGCAAAAGATTGGGATTGAAGAGTGGGGACGTGGACCGAAACTGATCGCAAAGAGTAGGCAATTGTCACTCTCTCTATTGCGACTCAATGTCGGAGCGTGACCCGGGATCGATCCTCTAAACGTCGTCCGCTGCCTAGCAATGTGGTCACTGATGACCATAGTCACAATCAAAATCCTCATCATCTGACGATGAATCGTCCGATGAACACAGGAAGTTATTAAAAGGAACTCATCTCCACTATCAAGGGTGCCTTGCAAGCCAAACACCGAACACCTTGCGGGCATGGTGGAGTAGCGGCCGGTGAAGAGCTCCACTCCTCTCCCTCGTACAGATAAGATGCTTGTGGAAGTGGAGATGGCGGTGGAGCGAGGCCGGCGGCCATGGAGGTGCTACTACGGCGGCGAAAAGAGGTCACCAACGCCGGCAAGGGCGGGCATCGGATGCGGCGTATAGGTGGGGAGAGTGTGGATGCAGGTGGCGCCCTAGGCAACGTCCAACCAGCCGGATGTCGGCCGTGGCAATGAGGGTGGCACGGCCGGAGGTGTCGGGCGTGGATGGGGGAGGGGGAGAATGGCCAATGTGCTACCGACAGGCAGACCGGCGGGAGGACAAGGGCGGGCACAACATGCGTCCGCGCTGACGCAAACCCGGCCCAAATTTGGGCAAAAAATGGGTCACGGGTGTACGAAAAACGGATAGCCATGTGTTTGCATCGGCGCGTTTTTTTGGAACATAGACGCTAGCAGCGTCCGGCTTTAACTTAATACACATAGAGTCTTACAAGCCAAATAAAGACAGTCAACCGAGCCCATGGCTCAAGATAAAGCTAAGTAGATCGCAGCCATAAGATCGGTAACACAAAAGCGGAGCCACAAGGCCAAAGCTAGCAAAACGAGGAGGATCATGGAGCAGCCATCGTCCCGTGCCGCGCCTGCACCGTGGTGGTCTTGATCAGCTCCATAGTCTCTTTCATGCGCTCGATGTCACGCTTCTTCCCCAGTGGAGCCCAAACCTGAAGGAAAATATGGCATTTGAAGATAATATCAGCGGGGTGGGCCGGGAACTTGTGTTCAATCGTAATTTTGTTACGAACCGTCCAGAGGGACCAAAGAAGCGCCCCAACGCATCTCCAAACTATCCTAGCATTGGCCCCTCTTTGCGACGTTAAGATAGACAACATGTCGTGGCTAGATTGAGGGTTCCAATTTTGATTGAATGCGTCTCTCACCGCACTCCACGCAAATCTAGCAAGCACACAACCAAAGAATACGTGGTTCGCGTTTTCCCCTAAACCGCAAGTGGTGCATGTGCCGTCCGCCGGCCCATTTCGTTTGGCAACGTTGTCCGACGTAGGTAAGCGGTTGCGAAACATTTGCCATAAGAAGATCTTGATTTTGAGAGGGATGTCAGCCTTCCATAGCCCCCTAGCTATATCTAACGTAGTTCCCGCAGATAGCTTGTCATATAGGGACTTGACCGTAAATCTCTTAGAAGCGGTCAACTTCCACGAGATCGTGTCCGCCCCATTACTACGGGTCAGACCACCCAAGTCGGACGACAAAGCGTCCCAGCTAGAGGCCTCCCTGGTCTCTAGATTCCTAATGAACGAGATGGCTGGAGGATGGACGCGCAAAGCATCGGCCACGAAAATGTTAGTGTCCGTTGCCAATTGGTACAGTTCCGGATGAGAGTGCCATAACGGCTCCTGGCCCCACCAGTGGTCGAGCCAGAACCGTGTGGACTTGCCGTTGTTTACCCGGAATTGCGCACCTACTGAAAACCCCGGTCGAACCGCTTGGATCCCGTTCCAAAAGGCCGAGCCGTTGCTTTTAGCCTTGAACAAATTCCCCTCCGGGAAATATTTAGCTCGGAGGATGTCTGCCCAGAGCCCCGACTCGTTTTGGGCAAGACGCCACCACCACTTAGTTAGCAAGGCCACGTTCATGAGTTTAGAATTCGTAATACCTAGGCCGCCAAATTTTTTTGGCCTACACGCAGCTGCCCATTTCACTAAGTGGTACTTGCGCTTGGTCCCGGCTCCTTCCCAAAAGAACCGGGAGCGAGGAGTATCGAGTCTTGTGTGAACCCCATCCGCTAGTAGGAACATCCCCATAGTGAATATAGGGAGGGAAGATAAGCTCGAGTTGGTTAGGATTAGCCTCGCCGCCGAGGACATAAACCTACCCCTCCAAGGGCTCACTCTGTTAGCGACCTTCCCATAAAGCGGTTTCCATTCCGCTATGGTAAGTTTCTTGGTCGATATCGGGAGGCCCAAGTATTTAATCGGAAAGCTCCCTAGCTTGCAATTAAGGAGATTCGCAATCCACGAGCTAGCTAGATCATCCATCCCAATGGTGATCACTTCGCTCTTCAGAAAGTTGATCTTAAGCCCTGATAAGATCTCGAACGCAAGCAGAAGAAGCTTGATGGTAGCTATGCTATGGTCGTCGGGTTCGAATAAGAGCATCGTATCGTCTGCGTATTGCAAATGCGTGACCCCACCCGGAATCAGATGCGCTACGAGCCCTTTAATGTGTCCCGCTGCCCTTGCTTTATTAATCATGGCCGCCAGGGCATCCGCAACAAAGTTAAAGATGAGCGGGGAGCTTGGGTCTCCCTGACGGAGACCGCACTTGTTACGAAAGAACTTGCCCATTGTGCCATTGATATTGACCGCCGTGTGCCCACTACACACGAGGTGCATGATGCGATGTACGAATCCTGCCTCAAAACCCTTTTTGAGGAGGACTTCTCGCACGAACTCCCAGTTAACGCGATCGTACGCTTTTTCAAAATCTAATTTGAGAAGCACTCCCTGTGCCTTGGTCCTTTTCAACTCGTGAACGATCTCTTGTAACGCAATTGGTCCCTCGAGGATGTTGCGGTGTTTGAGGAAACCCGTTTGACTAGAGCTAATCACTCATTGAGCGACCGGAGCCAAGCGCGATGCATACGCTTTCGCACAAATTTTGAACGGGACGTTGATCAAGGTAATGGGTCTAAAAAGCTTAATGTTATCCGCCCCTTTGACCTTAGGAATAAGGCTAATGGCTCCGTAGTTCAGCCGGGAGAGGTCTACCGTGCCTAAAGCGAAGCCGTTGACAATATCGTAAAACAAGTGCTTAAGGCAGGGCCAAAATTTCTTAAAGAACTCCACCGGCCAACCGTCCGGCCCAGGCGCCGTGCTCGTTTTCATGGCGTGTAAGGCCTGGTCTATTTCCTCAGGAAGGAAGGCAAGGGCTAACCTATCGTTCTCTTCCTGCGAGACACGCTCCGCGGTATCCCACAAATCACCGCGAAGGCGTAAAGGTTTTTCAACGGCCGTCCCCAAAAGGCCTATGAAAAACTCGTAGATATGAGCCACGATTTGGTCCTGCGCCAACAGAACACCTTGGTCTGATTGGAGACGTAGAATGGTGCATTTCCTTTTCCGCCCGTTCGCGTAGGCATGGAAGTATCCAGTGTTTGCGTCTCCTTTCGTGACCCATTTGACTCCGCCCCTGCGTCGCCAATATTCCTCTTCCGCGCGCAAAATCGCTGTTACTTGATCTTCTAATGCGTACCTATGCGCCCACTCGGCCTCCGAGAAAGGCCGTCGATCAGCCTCCATATCTAACAGCGAAATAGTCTCAACTATGCGCGCGCGCTCTTTCTTGGACTCGCTACCGTGATTAGCGCCCCACCCACGCAGGTAGGCACGCAGCTTGCCAGCAGCCGCGACCCAGCACTCTGCTGGACCGCGTTGGGGTCCCAGATGAGCACAAATCACGCCCCAACGCTCCACCACCATCTGGGAAAATCCCTCTGCTTCGAACCACGCCGTTTCGAAGTAGAACCTAGGGCTACGGCGGATGAGCTCCTCCCCTGAGGAAAAAATGAGCGGGACGTGGTCTGATCCGATGCGCGTCTCCGCCACGAGGGAGCACATGGGGAACAGAACTTCCCATTCCGGAGTAAAAAGGACCCTATCCAGCACGCTACGGACCGGCTGCATTTGCTTGTTAGTCCAGGTATATCTGGCACCAGTCCGTGCGGCCTCCCGCAATGCTGCTGCTGCAATGGCATTATTGAATAAGGACACCCTCGTCCAGTCAATATGAGCATTATTCTTATCCGCCCCCGAGCGAATTAAGTTAAAGTCTCTCCCTACCACCACGGGGAGGTTGATTGCCCTTTTGGCCCCGACCAGGGTGGTTAGTTCTAGCAGGAAAGCTGGCGATCTGGAGTGGTCAGCCGGCCTATAGACACACACGACCACCCACGACAGACCAGAAACACGATGTTTAATAGTAGCAGCTAAAAGGAAAACACCAACATCCCAATGCAGAACATCACATACATCTTTATTACAACCCAACAGAATGCCACCAGAATGGCCGACAAAGGGAACCCACTGCCACTCAAAACGTTGAAGGGGATCATAAGCAAGCAATTCCCTGAAGGTAAAACCAGATTTAATCGTCTCTTGTAGCGCAACCACGTCGATATGTTCTTTGGCCATGTATTCTCTAAGCTGCGTGCGCCGACCACCGTGGCCACAACCACGGATATTCCAGAACATGTAACGCATCTAAATCACCCTGTTACGTAGGCGCACACCTCTAGAGGTCACCGCCTTCGCCACTCTCTTCCTAGCCGTCGCTCGGCCATTAGAAGGAAGGACGCCAGCTTCCCTAGCTAGTGTCACCTCGTCGGGTATTCTCTCGTCACCAGCCTCTACTGGCACAATGGCTAACTCGCTGTTGCTAGCACAGCGCACAGCAGCGGCCGCCAGCGCAGCCTGCGCCTCTTCCCTAGCGTGCACAAGAGATATAATATCGGACTGCGCCCCACGAGTCTCCACCCCGCAGTCATCTAGAATGCTCACCAGGTGCTCATCCGAGAAGGCATTAAGAATGCGAAAAGAGGGCAAGGGGTTACCTGCGGCGTCCATGTTCTTGTCGGCGATGCGGAGTTTGGCGCTCTCCAAGGGAGAGAGATTGCCGAGCTTAGGAAGAGAGATCGGCGATGCGGAGTTTGCATCGGCGCGTTGGTCCACATTTTCTACCCATTTTGACACAAATATATGCGTGCGGGAGATATGATTCAGCGCGTTGGAGTTGCCCTTAGGACCTGACGAGCTTATTGGAGGGCGTGAATCTGTAGACCGGTAGCACATAAAAACCACATGCCGTCAATTAAGCGCGTCTGGCACTCCGGCCCGGACGATTAACAACGCTGCCTGGACATGGCGAGTACGCGGCCGGCCTTGCTTGTGCCAAAAGCTAGCATTGGTGCCGGGCGGCCGGCCAGCCAGCCGGTGAGCTGGGTTGTTCCAACGGTGCCTGCAGCTAGCTTTCTCATAGCTGCATCCGATCGAGAACAAAATCACAACCAATGCATATCACGGTCACGGAACCGGATCGAATCGAGTCGAAACCCCCGATCGATGGAGCTCCGTCCATGCACTGCACATGCCCGCATTCTGCTCCACAAACCTAGCAATCAAATCCTGCTTCACGCGTTCGGCGCCGTCCGCTGCGTGCGCGTCTGGCCATGGGCGTGCAGACGTCCAGCCCTCCGGCACCGCATGCATCTGCTTCGCACGCCACTCCGCTCACGTCGTATCAAGGAAGTGAGGGCCGAGTCAGTCGGTGGGTCAGTCTTGTTGGAATTTTGCTAGTAGGCCTTTGGCCCAAAGCCCAACTAAAATTCTGAAATTCTCTTGGCCTATTCATGCATACATGTGAGTGGAGTGAGTGAGGCTAAAGTTTAGTCCCATCTCATAAGTTGAGAGAGAGTTGTACCTCTTTATAAGGTGAGCTCTTCTACCACTTGTATGAGCATGACAAGAGGAGACCTACACGCGTGCTCCTCCTCCTTGCTCGCCGCGCCGCGCCGAGGACAGAGCTATGCCGCGCCGAGCCGAGGACAGAGCTATGCACGTTGTCTATATTTTTGCTGCTCGAGAAAAATTAATGAGTCATTAATTAATAATTAACCGACGCGTTAATTACTGAACCGTTTCCGATTCTTTTGGATCGTGACGACTCGGACGTGGGGTTTACTCCCACGACCTGCCCGACCCGCACTATATTGTCAGGCAGACGTCTACCCTAGCTGCCGCCGCTTCGTATGGTTTCTCACCACTGTTCCAGATCATTGCGCCGCCAAGCAAGTCTTCTCCATCCCTTCTTTCGGTGTGCACCGGCAGAAGGGACAGCAGGCTCCTGAACCCCGCCTCTCGTGATCCTGTACGGGAGAGGGGCGATCAGATTTTTGGGGAGCGCACTCGCGCGACTGCTGGCAGCGACGACTTCGCGAACGACGACTTCTTCCCCGACCTCGGCAACCTCATCCTCGACGACATGGGCGACAACGTCAACGCCGGTGGTGCTGCTCCCGCTGCACCGTATGTGATTTTATCCTTCCTGTTCGAGATCGTGGTAGAATTCATGTTTCTAGTATGTGCCGTAGATGTGATCTGTTCATCTGCTATGCTAGTTCACATGATTAGTTTAATCTCTGCTGCTGTAGTCATGATTTATCTTCTGTTTATTCGGATTAAATCTCGTAGTAATTTGCTCATATTTCCAACAATCCAAAAACCTGATTATAGGCAATTTACTCCGAGTGGTTTTGCTGCGCATCTGAAGCCGCCTGCCTTTAAGGGGGCGCAGTATAAGAGGTGGCGCACGAGAGCAGTCTACTGGTTTCAGACCATGGGCTGCTATGACGCCACCAAGGGCAAGCCTGAGGGCGATGTTAATCCAGGACAGCTGGAAGCTTTTGAGAAGATCGATACTCTCTTTAAAGGCACTCTTCTGAGTGTTCTTGATGACTCCATTGTGGATTCGTATATGTCGTTTGATGACGGCAAGGACATGTGGGCTGCGGTCGAGGCCAAGTTTGGTGCCTCGGACGCCGGCAGCGAGTTGTATGTCATGGAGCAATTCTATGACTACAAGATGACTGATGAGCGCCCTATTGTACAGCAGGCTCATGAGATAAGTCGCTCGCAAAAGTATTTGAGTACTTCAAGTGTGTGTTGCCGGAGGCATCATTGCCAAGCTTCCACCTTCGTGGAACAATTTTGCTACTTCTCTGAAACACAAGAGACAGGAGTTTTCCGTTGCGGATCTCATTGGTACTCTTGATGTTGAAGAGAAAGCGAGAGCCAAGGACACACGTGCTCGAGTTGCTGAGGGAGGTTCTAGTGCCCACATGGTACAGAAGAAGAACTTCCAGCCCAACAAGTTCAAAAACAACAAGAACAAAACTCAGGGCAAAGGCAAGTTTGATACAAAGAACAAGCCATCACATTCTACCAACTTCAAGAAGAATTCTCATAAGAAGGGGAAGGGACTTTGCCATGTCTGCGGTGATCCTAATCACCGGGCTCCAAAGTGTCCTAACCGCTTTGAGGAGTGCGAACATGAGAAGAGCGGCAAGTCCGCTAATGTTGTCATCGGTGATACTGATATGAAGGAATCAGGGTACGGTATTTTTCCTACCATCCTTTCAGTATTTCAATCCCCTGATTGGTTAATTGACACCGGTGCCAATGTACATGTTTGTGCTGACGCCTCCATGTTTTCTTCTTACCAGGCAACAGGGACTTCTCCCGTGCTGATGGGGAACGGGTCACATGCCATCGTTCGAGGTGTTGGTACGGTCGATCTGAAGTTTACTTCGGGAAAGACTGTGCGTCTGAAGAACGTTCATCATGTGCCGTCCATCAATAAAAATCTCGTTAGCGGTTCCCGTTTATGTCAAGATGGTTTTAAGTTGGTTTTCGAATACAATGTGAAGGCTTCCCAAGGCTGCCGCGCTGGTCAGCCTCCATTGATGCCTCATGGGCGGCGCAGTGAAGGCGCCACCGACGCGCGTCCCGCCCGCTCCCGCCACGCATCGCCTGGCATGCAGGCTCTCGCCGCTCGGCCGCGGCTATAAAAGCCGATCCCCCGCCGGTGAACGCCACAACTGCCACACTTCACCTCGCATCCACACAAAGCAGCACACCCCCCCTTCCGCCGACGAGCAAATGGTTGAGAGGTTCCCAGGCGACGGCGCGGCGGCGAACGGCTTTGGCTGCCGCCATCTGCAAGAGCCGGAGGCGCGCCTCCTCTACGAGGCCGAGTATCCGGCGCAGCAGGCGCGAGGAGGGCAGCATCATCGTCCTCGGCAGCGACGAGGAGGACGATGCCGGGCCGTCCAGCGCCCCACCGCGCGTCAGCGACCCTGGTCAGGGGTGCAGCAGGGACGGCGGCGGCTCCGGCGGGGCGCGCGACGATGACGACGGCGGCGGCGGCTCCGGCGGGGCGGCGACGACTACACCCGTTTCTACAGGCTTCTCAGCATGTAGATGGAGTGCGGTGGCCACGGCGCAGCAGGACTAGGCGTAGTTTGCATTTTTATCTGTTTTTGTACAAATTTCAATGAACTTTCGCCGAGTTTGTGCTAGTTTCGCCAAGGTTGTACAATTTTGTATGAAATATCGCCAGGTTCGCGCGATTTTGACGGCGACCTGGGGGCGTCGAGTGGGCACGCAATCGCCCCCACGCACCAAGCAAGCGCCGGTTCGCTCCCAGACGGCTTTTTTTTCGGCGTCCTGGGGGGCCGAACGGCTGAAGATGCTCTTACACAACGTTCCTTTCAACGGATTATTATTATCACCAGCTGTTTGAAGACGTACACCAGCCAGCGTGACATGCTAGTTCTGATTGCCTCTCTCTGATCGCTGAACAATGGAGCTGGGGTTGTTTCCGAAAGCGGACGCCGGCCCCATGCAATGCATGCATGATTGATGTACGTACGCAACGCAACCAGCTAAACCACTGAACCGCACGCCGCCACGCTTCGCCGATTCCGGGCAATGCGAACTTGTCTTTCCGATTGTTTCCTCTTTCGGATTCCATCCCGGCCAAACAGCTTTGTAAAGCCTAGTGAATGGAGTCCGTATGTACAAATACGTTCAAACAAAGGAGTCCCCTGCGTAAGGTGTAAGGTGAACTAGTAGGTCAAGCATGTATGCGTAGTGACTGCAATTCTTTGTTAGTTAAGTGAATAGTTGAGTCGTCCTCGTCAAGCAAAACAGCTATCTTTGTAGGCAAGCGCATACGCACACGCGTGTTCTTGACTTATCCGCCAGGACGTACAGGATCTGTCTTATTTTGGAGCTGGTACAGCCTGTGATGAACAGACTGACAGTGCTCGAGTCAAGTCATCCCGTTTGCAGCAAACGCTAGGTCAGGTCAAGCTGGGCCTACCCTACCCGGCCGCATGCCTATGTTTGTCTGCACCGAGTAGCGGTGCAACTTCGAAGAACAGTGTTGTCCAGCTCGCTGGTTTTATTGGGCCAAGTCATGCACAGTCATCAATAGTAGTACTAAGGGCGTGTTTGGTTACATTGCTGATTCAGCCTGGCCCGGCGAGCCTGGCTATATTGAGCCGGTTTGAGGGGATGCGGGCCAGATGCACATAGTTTGGTTGCCTGCATGCCCTCAGTTGCATGAGACAACCATTTTCGACCCGGCGTTTGGTTGCCCGCATTGCATTAGGCGCACATATGACATTGTGTTTGGTTGCAACCTGCATAAGGTGTTGTCACTACTTCTAACTAGTGGTGAGCTTACCACACAGAATCTGAACATGTAGCGCCATCTACTTAAACAAATGACAGTTCATCCTAACTACTATCAAATGACAGTTCAAATTATTAAGAGCCATTGGCTAAATAGGGGATAGTTCATCGCTGCTACCAGATCTTCCTCTTCCTCTCCTCTTCTTCTACTTCTGCTTCTACTTCAGCTACTGCTGCTGCTGCTTCTTGTTCTTCTTCCATCTTCTTCAAATCCCGCACTGACCTCTGTTAAGCCACATCGCCTTTGCCCACTCCAACCTTTTGTTCTTCCAAGCATCATTGTCAAATGCCTCCACACCATTGTCGGAGCTAACAACATCGTCAGGCTCGACATCTTCCTCCTCAGGCACGTGTTCATCAAAGCCCCACTGGAGGATCCAGTTATGCAGAATGCAACAAGCAAGAACTAGCTTAACCTGAGTTGAGTATGGGTGGAATGGCTTCTGATCCAGGATCTTAAACCTATTCTACAGAGCTCCAAATGCCCTCTCAACAGTTACTCTAAGGCTGGAGTGTCTGAGATTAAACAGCTCTTGTGCAGTCCTAGGATAGTTCCTACCAGAGAACTCGTTGAGATGGTACCTTGTTTTCCTGAAGGGTGGAAGAATACCCGGCCGACATGCATATCCAGCATCTCCAAGGTAGAACTTGCCATCGGGGATGTTGATCCCATCAGGTCGACTCATGCTGTCAGTGAGAATGTTAGCATCATGCGCTGACCCCTCCCAGCCAGCCAGCATATATGTGAACTTCAGATCAAAGTCAACAGCAGCAAGCACATTCTGGCTTGTGTAGTGCTTCCCCCTGTATGCTGCTGACTGTGACCTAGGAACTCTGGCAGTGACATGAGTGTGACTCTCGGATAATTAAGCTACAGTAATTCCACGCTAATGATGCCACGTCACCTCGGTTACTATTGTTAATCTCGCGTTAGTTCGAAACTGATCCAAATTCAAATTTGAAAATCAAGTCAAACATTAAAAGTTTTGAAACACTAAAACTAAATTGTTCAAAATGTGACAAATAATGCAGAAGTACTAATGGTGGAGAAACCAACGTCTTTAAAAGTGTTTAAATGCCCTAAACTAATTAAGACAGTGGTTGAAACAATAATTTAAATGCTTATCAAATAATAAAAATTCTAAGATAATTTATTTAAATGTTACACTTAATATGACAGTGGCCTAATTATTAGTGCTAACATAGGTACTAACTTTATATATCTTATAAACCTAAAACAAATAAAAGGAAATTAGGAAATAGAAAAGAAATAATAAAAGAAACAGAAAATAGAAAAATAAAAATAGAAGAAAAGGGGCCTAAGCTTCTGGTGGGTGACTAAGGCCCAGTCCACCGCGGTCAGCCAGAAGCCCAGCCCACCTCTCCACTCATCTCCTTCCTGCTACAGGGAGGCAGGGGGAATCGTGGCAAGCATCCCGTGGCCATGGCCGCGCCTGGCCACGCGCCGGCCATCCAACGGCCCCCCGACGAGGATAGGGCCACACCGAGGCCGTCCCCAAAACCCTAGCTGCTCTTCCCTCTCCCCCGCGCATTTTTTCCTCTGCCTGTCACCACTTGAGATCGCCCATGCTCGCCGCCATCGATCCTACGGCCGCCGTCGTCCCCGGGCCCCGCCGAGGTGTCCAGAAGCTCCATCGACGACTGCTACGTCCTTCTCGACCATGAGCTCAAGCTGGGACCCCCTACATCAGCGGGATCGAGCTCCGTCTACTTCGGACCACCGCCGGCACTCGTCTTTGATTCCGGCGCCGTCGATCCCTCCCCGAGCCCACTTAGCACCTCTACAGGCTCGCAGTGAGCTTCTCCTCCATCTCACCCTATTTTGCCCTTCGTTCCGACGCCGTAGACTGCTCGTCCCGTCGTGCCTGAAGCTCCATGCCCGCAGCCATGTTCATCCGCTCATGGTCGCACCCCTACCCGCGTATGGCCACGTGCCCGCTCCTTCTTCTCCTTGCAGTGCCGCTGTTGCGCTGTTGTTGCTGTTGCTCAGCTACTGCTGCCCTGCTACTACCTGCGGCTGCTACTGCCTGTTGCTCACGCCATGCGCCGTGCTCGTGCGCCGCCGCCGGCCGCGACCCAGCCACCCCCGCACAGCCTGCTTTCGGCTACGCCTGCTGGCCAGGGCCGCGCCCCGCTTTTCCCCGCCCTGTGCGTCGGGCATCAGCCGCCGGCGCTCCTTTGGGAGCGGTCGTGCGTGCTCCCGGCCACGATTGGGGCCGGCCCGGCTAATTCGGGATTAGCCCTCCTTGTTTTAGTTTAGTTTCATTAGTTGTATGGCCCTATGACCAGTGGCCCCCACTACCAATTAATCTAAGTTAATTAAAGTCTAACTAAGTCAAGTCACTGACAAGTGGACCCGAGTCACCCCTTGACCAGTCAACGGTCCTAGTTGACCAGTCAACTGGACCCCACCTGTCAGCCTCTTTGCATGATGTTGGGTACACTTATCTGTGTACCCATAGCAGTTTAGGTATTTTAATTTTCGAATTAATTTAAACCAGGAAATTCCAGAATATTAACAAAACTTTGAAAATTAATAAAAAATAAACCGTAGCTCGGATTAAAATAATTTATATATCAAAGTTGCTCAGAAAAATGAGACGAATCCGACTACGCAGCTCGTTCGTCCGCCACACATCCCTAGCATAGCTAACACACAACTTTCCCCCTCCGATTCATCTGTCCGAAAACATGAAACACCGGGGATACTTTCCCGGATGTTTCCCCCCCTTCACCAGTAGCACCTACTACCGCGTTAGGGCACACCTAGCATCGTGTATTGTCATGTTATGTTTTGTGATGCTTTGTTTGTTCCATATTTACTGTTTCTTCCCCCTCTTCTTCTCCGGTAGACCCCGAGACCGACGCTGATGCCCCTGAGTACGACTACGTCGACGACCACCCCTCCTTCTTGCCAGAGCAACCAGGCAAGCCCCCCTTGATCACCAGATATTGCCTATTCTTCTCTATACAACTTGCATTAGAGTAGTGTAGCATGTTACTGCTTTCGGTTAATCCTATTCTGGTGCATAGTCTGTCATTGTTGCTACAGTTGTTACCTTACCTGCTATCCTACTGCTTAGTATAGGATGCTAGTGTTCGATTAGTGGCCCTACACTCTTGTCCGTCTGCCATGCTATACTACTGGGCCGTGATCACTTCGGGAGGTGATCACGGGTATATACTATATACTTTATATACATGAGCCATGTGGTGACTCAAGTCGGGTCAGCTCGTTGAGTACCCGCAAGTGATTCTGATGAGGGGGCTGAAAGGACAGGTGGCTCCATCCCGGTAGAGGTGGGCCTGGGTTCCTGACGGCCCCCGACTGTTACTTTGTGGCGGAGCGACAAGGCAGGTTGAGACCACCTAGGAGAGAGGTGGGCCTGGCCCTGGTCGGCGTTCGCAGATACTTAACACGCTTAACGAGATCTTGGTATTTGATCTGAGTCTGGCCATTTGGTCTATACGCACTAACCAACTACGCGGGAACAGTTATGGGCGCTCGACGTCGTGGTATCAGCCGAAGCCTTCGTGACGTCAGCGACGGAGCGGCGCGCGCCGGATTGGACTGGAACGCCTGCTAGGCTAGGTCTGCTTCCGGCCGCCCTCGGAACGTGCAGGTGTGCAATGGGCGATGGGCCCAGACCCCTGTGCCATAGGATTTAGACCGGCGTGCTGACCTCTCTGTTGTGCCTAGGTGGGGCTGCGGCGTGTTGATCTTCCGCGGCCGGGCATGACCCAGAAAAGTGTGTCCGGCCAAATGGGATCGAGCGTGTTGGGTTATGTGGTGCACCCCTGTAGGGAAGTTTATCTATTCGAATAGCCGTGTCCCTCGGTAAAAGGACGACCCGGAGTTGTACCTTGACCTTATGACAACTAGAACTGGATACTTAATAAAACACACCCTTCCAAGTGCCAGATACAACCCGGTGATCGCTCTCTAACAGGGCGACGAGGAGGGGATCGCCGGGTAGGATTATGCTATACGATGCTACTTGGTGAACTTACCATCTACTCTCTTCTACATGCTGCAAGATGGAGGTGGCCAGAAGCGTTGTCTTCGACAGGATTAGCTATCCCCCTCTTATTCTGGCATTCTGCTGTTCAGTCCACTAATATGGCCCTTTACACATATACCCATGCATATGTAGTGTAGCTCCTTGCTTGCGAGTACTTTGGATGAGTACTCACGGTTGCTTTTCTCCCTCTTTTCCCCTTTCTATACCTGGTTGTCGCAACCAGATGCTGGAGTCCAGGAGCTAGAGATCCCGAGGATGATTCTACATGGAGTTCGGCTTCGAGGAGTAGTTAGGAGGTCCCAGGCAGGAGGCCTTGCCTTTTCGATTGTTGCTACTTTTGTGCTAGCCTTCTTAAGGCAAACTTGTTTAACTTATGTCTGTACTCAGATATTGTTGCTTCCGCTGACTCGTCTATGATCGAGCACTTGTATTCAAGCCCTCGAGGCCCCTGGCTTGTATTATGATGCTTGTATGACTTATTTATGTTTTAGAGTTGTGTTGTGATATCTTCCCGTGAGTCCCTGATCTTGATCGTACACGTTTGCGTGCATGATTAGTGTACGGTCAAATCGGGGGCGCCACAATGAGTACCATCTATTGCCCCAATGCAATCCTGAAAATGGCATCACAAGCCTGTGTTAGTGCTCAACTTGAACAATACAAGTATATCAAGCCATGAAAAGTGTATATTGTCAATGCTCACCTTGAAGTATGGATACCATCTTGGGCTTCCGCAAATCTTGGGTGGAGTCTGGCCAGATGGTCTCCTGATCATCTCTCCTCTAAGCTCCCCAACAGCATAAAGCACCTGCTTGAAGTACCTAGAGTTGGTCTCCATTGATCTCCTGAACGTGTTGTGAATGACCCTGAACCTCTGGTTATGGCCAACAACATGGAGGAACATGGCCACTTGCTCTTCGACACTGGTGTTGATGCTATCTTGTAACAACCCCCTGCTCCTGAAGGTCTCGACAAGCCTGGCAAATGATGCTCTTTTCATTCTAAGCATCCACAGAGCCTCGACGTCATTGTAGTTGTAGATGTAGTTCAGATTTTGGATCCTCTCCTGTTCCCGCGGAAACAATAGACCATAGCGGATCAAAGGTCTCCCAGCACGACGAACAACTCTCTGGTGTATGAACATGACCCATGCCTGAATCACACTAATCAGTGCTGCTGCCTGGATTATCAGCCTCATCCGTGCGTCCATAACCTAGTCGACATCGACGGTTCGTTCAATGGGAAATCGATCCTACACCTAGCTTAACGGCCTAACCACTGAGCTAACAAAGGGGGGGGGGTGCTGCTTACCGGCATCGGAGACGAGGACGGCGTAGGGGGAGCCATGGCACAGACTAGGTCGACCAGACGGTGGCCAACAGCAAGGGCAGCACCAGATCCGCCGCAAACGCCGCCGCCTCTTCCGCCGCCGCCTATAGCGCAGATCTGAAATCGCAGCCGCCGCCGGTGGTGAGGCAGTAGGGAATAAAGGGGGGCAGTGGCTATGGGTGAGCGAGTGAAAGGGGGGTGAGGCTAATTTGGCGCCAGGATGGCGCGCCAGATTTCCATCTCCCGCCATCTCCCTTCGCCCTCGCCTCGCTCCCGCCCATGCGATCTCGCGCTGCACTCAGCCTGGCTCGCGAGAAACTGCCGATCCGAGCGTTTCCAGCAAGTCAGGCTCTGGGCTGCTTTGAGGAGCGTGCGATGCAGGCCCAACAGGAAAACCAGGCAACTAAACAGGCCTCTCCCTTCCCGCGCGGGCCTGGTTGGGCTCGATGCGGGCAACCAAACACGCCCTAGGTGTTTATGCTGACGTTCCTGCCAACCGCTCAGTTCCTGCAATTATGGGGTGCCAATAGCGTACATCTCTGATTAATCAATGCGCGCATTGCACCCCTGCCTTGTTGTTTAAGGGTCGGCCAGCTACACAGTACCACGTCCTAAATGACCCGGCCCAGGCTAAAAATCTGCAAAAGCTTGAGTCTGTAGGTGAAAGTGTTAAGCCCTGCATGCAACTTTCTCACGACATAGCACCAGCAGATATTACTTCATACTTGGTAACAGTAAGCAAGTTGCATCTACTATAGATAGGAAGTAAATTACCTATCTGCTGACACATCTGGGCTCTCACCTTCTCAGTGGGCTTCTCGCTACTCCCTGGAAGACGCTCTGCTGCTGCTCCACCAACAGTCGGAGATTTACTGGCGCCAACGAGGTGCCCTTAATTGGACCTTAAAAGGGGATGCTATGACGGCCTATTTTTTTGCGATCGCGAATGGCAGACGCCGCAGGTGTTTCATTGACACTCTGTTGATTGACGATGTTAGAGTTTCTGACCAGTCCCTCATTATGAATCACATTGTTAGTTTCTATTCTACTCTACTCGGCTCTAAGTCGGACCCTGGGCTTGGCCTTTGTCCTGACTTTTGGGGTGAGGGGTCTAAGATCTCTCCGGACGAAAATTCGGACCTGATGGTTCCCTTATCTGATAATGAGATTTGGCAGGTGATTAGCTCAGCTAACCCACAGGCTGCTTCCGGCCCTGATGGTTTCTCGATCCCCTTCTTCAAAAAATTTTGGCCGCAGTTGCGGCCTCTCATTTGTTTGATCATCCAAGGGTTCTGGTTGGGTACGGTGGACATTTCTCGCCTTAACTACGCTATCATTACCCTTATTCCTAAAGTCAAGGGCGCGGATTTGATCTCGCAATTTAGGCCGATCGCCCTTATTAATAACTTCGCCAAGTTTCCGGCTAAAGGGTTAGCCACTCGTCTCTCCCCCATTGCCCACCGTACCATTAGCCCTTTCCAGTCGGCTTTCATCAAGGGTCGTTTCATTCTGGACGGGGTCCTCTGTTTGCATGAAATCGTTCATGATCTTAAGATTCGTAAGTCGAAAGCGGTGATTCTAAATTAGACTTTGAGAAGGCCTATGACTCGGTGAGTTGGCATTTTCTGCGTAGAGTTTTATTGGCCAAAGGGTTCGAGGGGCCCCTCGTCCATAGGATTATGCAGTTGGTCTCGGGAGGCCACACTGCCATCAATGTTAATGGTCAGGTTAGCAAATTCTTTGCCAACGGTAGCGGCCTGAGGCAAGGCGATCCTGCCTCTCCCATCCTATTCAATTTCGTTGCAGATGCTTTATCTCGCCTCCTTTCTAGGGCGGCTGCCACTGGGCACATTACTCTGGTTTGCTCTAATCTCATTCCCCATGGTCTCACCCAACTCCAATATGCGGACGACACTATTATTCTGGTCGAGATGAATGAGGCCTGCCTTGCCCACCTCAAATTTATTTTACTTTGCTTCGAGGTTATGTCGGGGCTTAAGATTAACTTTGCCAAGAGCGAAGTAGTTGTGACTGGTGTGGACGAGTCGGAAGCCGCGCGAGTGGCCCACCTTCTTAACTGTAAGCAGGGCTCCTATCCGTTCAAATACTTGGGGTTGCCTATTTCCCCGGATGTGCTACATGCCAAAGATTTTGCCCCGATAGTCACTAAGGTGGGAAACAGGGTCCTTCCCTGGCGGGGTAGATATAATACGAACGCTGGTAAAGTGGCCCTAATTAATGCTTGTCTCTCCTCCCTCCCCATGTTCCTTATGGGCTTCTTTCTCTTGTCGGCTGGGATTCATGCGGGTTTTGACAAACACTGTGGGGCGTTTTACTGGAATGCTGCAGACAACCGTCGCAAATATCGCTTCGTCAAATGGAAATTGATGTGCAGGCCCAAAAACCTTGGGGGGTTAGGGATTCTCAATACTTCCATCATGAACCAATGCTTGATGATTAAATGGTGGTGGAAGATTATGAGCGCTGGGGATCAACCCCTTTGGCTGTTGACCCTTAAGGCTAAATATTTCCCATCCTCAAGCCCGATGTTCGCTCTGCCGCATGGTGGCTCTCAGTTTTGGAAGTCTCTGGTCAAAGTTAGACCTGTTTTTCAATCTTTTGTTAAGTTTGTTGTTGGGGATGGTTCCTCTATTCGGTTTTGGCTTGATTGGTGGTGTGGAGATTCACCTCTCTCGGTGACCTTCCCTACCCTTTTCTCTTACTGCTCTGAACCTAATATTTTTATTGCGAAGCTTGCTTCCCAGGGGTGGAACCTGGCCTTCCGTCGTTCTCTGTCGCCTGTAGAGTTTGAAGATTGGCAACGTCTTACTGCCCTCTTCCCTACGCTCTCGACGGTCAGGGACTCGGTGCTCTGGCCGCTTTCTGCCTCTGGGCGGTTTTCTGTTAAGTCGCTCTATTCTAAGCTAGTTGGTGGCACACCTACCAGTCCTTTTTCCCAAGTTTGGAAGGCCCGTATTCCCCCTAAGATAAAAATTTTCTTGTGGCAAGCCTTTCGAGGCCGGCTGCCCTCGGCTGATCAGATTCATAAGAGAAACGGGCCGGGCTCCCAGTTTTGTGCTCTTTGTGGTGAGGTGGAAGACTCGGATCATATCTTTTTTCACTGTCACCTGGCTAAGCTTATTTGGAGTTGTGTGCGGGACTGGCTTCATGTGTCTTGGGCCCCTGCCTCCTTTGCCGAGTTGTGCAGCCTGGCATCCAACCTTTCCGGTGTTTCTAGACGGATCTTTTGGGTGGGCTTGGGGGCTTTATGTTGGTCTCTGTGGACTACTAGGAACAAATTTACTATCGAGCACGTGTTTCCGGCTAAACCGGCTGACTGCTTATTTAAATCGTGTGCTTTCCTGCAGCAGTGGAAATCACTGACTAAGGCCGACGACCAAGAGGCGCTATCTATGCTGATCGACAAAATCCGGACCACAGCGTCTCAGTTATGCAGACAAGAGCACGATGCTTGAGGGATTCTTTTGGGCCTGAGTCTTTAGCTTAGTTGGTTCCTTCTATTCCGGCCTGCGTGCCGTGTACTGGCATGGGAGCCATGTACCATGACTTTATCCTCGTTGTCTTGCCCAGCGTTGGGGCTTAGGTGTGTTTGATACGTTTCGGTGATGCTGTTGCTACCTGCCTTATGGCTTTATTTATAAAGTCGGGCGTATGCCTTTCCTCTAAAAAAGATAGGAAGTAAATTAACCGGTCGTTGATGGAGCTAGGCCTTCCATAAGTCGCCGTTTCATGGCAACCACCGACCACTGGGCCGGTCTGGGTGCATGGCCACATCGTACGTACGTGATATGCTTTCGGCGGTTCCTAAATATGTCTTTTTAAAGATTTCAATGCAGAATACATACAGAGCAAAATGAGTGAGTCTACGCTCTAAAATATGTCTATATATTCATATATAATTTTTATTAAAATATCTAAAAGAGTATATTTAGGAACGGAGTGAGTATAACGCACCATACACACGCCACTACATCCAACCGAGACTGGCCTTCAGCAGAACCTGCATGCGTGTGGACAAGGAGACGATCGTGCGTGTTTGTGTGGCAACCGAGAGAGCTAGTTACGGCCGGGCAGTGCGGGCGGTGCTAATCCAATTGGCACAACACCACACGATCCCTGGATGTCCCGGTAAAAGGCGCAGGAGGTCGCCTTCGTGCATGTATACATCGTGGCGCGCACCAACGAACCGTGGAAAAAGTGCAGGCAGCAGTGGCTAGTAGCCGCACCTATGTGTGTTCATCCAGCTTACACGCGGGAACAAAGGTGTGTGCGTGTGGTAATCGTTTGCAGAAATGGGTTAGACCTAGGTAGCAAAAATGCTACACTTACGGGCAATATACAGATGAATCTTACGGACTGCTCCCCACTAACCAATCCCACTCCCCCGCTGATTTCAAGGGTGGGTCTCGTCTCCCTGCCCCCAGTTTCCATTTAAACATTGCCAGCTCAGTCCGTAACTTACTTCCCGTGCCTTCTGTCCGTGAGTCTAGCAAAGTCGGCGGCCGGCCTTGCTTGTGCCAAAAGCAAGCGTCGGTGCCGGGCGGCCGGCCAGCCGGTGAGCTGGGTTGGTCCAACGGTGCCTGCAGCTAGCTTGCTCACAGCTGAGTGAATTGCAAGAAACCACCACATTTAGAGCTTCTCTTGTAGAAAACTACCTGGTCCCTAATCTTTTGCAAAATCCACCGCACATTAAGTAATAGTTTTGCAGAGTGCACTGAACCTGTCATTTGGCGCGGTTGAGGGCGTTTCCGATAGGTGGGGCCCAAAATCTCTGACGTGGCATAACGGATGCGCGGACGGTGCCGTTTGCTTAAGACAGACGCGGTCGGGTCGCCAGAGACAGACCGCCCGCGCCCGACCACATCTCGCTCGCTCTTTCGGCTCTCACGCTCGCTCTCTCTGCTCCCACACTCGCACGCTCCCCTCCCATTTGCTCCTCTCCTCTCCGGTCGCCGCCGGCCGCCGTCCGTCACGGTGTCCTGGAGCGACAGTGAGAGCACTTACGGCTCCGGCGCGCAGTACATCTCCTCCGACGCCTCCCCTCTCAAGGTCAGAACCTTCTATTGCTCATTTGTGTTCTAGGGTTTCTAGGGTTGAACATTTGCTTGATTTGAACAAGTTTTTGTTGGATTTCTCAGATCCCAGCTACAATTGATGAGCCGTCGTTCGAGGGTCTTGCTGACGACTTGAATGTGATTTGTGAGCATGGGAATCCAGGGAGGAAGTATGTTGCATTTGAGGGGATAAGGACTGGTAGGAGGTTTATTGCCTGTGCCACTGAAGTAAGTTTTAAGTTGTGTTTGCAGCATTCCAATTCTTGTTCTAGGGTTTGTAGTTACTGTTCATGTTCTAGGGTTCATAGTTACTGCTCATGTTCCAGGGTTCATAGTTACTGAATTTAGTTCTAGGGTTCATAGGTACTGTTCTTAGTTGTAGTTTTCATAATTATTCATCATTAAATGAATCTGATTCTGGTACATAAACTGAATCAGCTATTTTAACTGAATCTGTAAGTAATGTCTGTAATTTTGAACTGATTTCTTTTTCTTTTGTAGGGTGTTGGAAATTGTGGATTAGTGCAGTGGGTAGATGAGCATTGGCCAGAGCATCTGCAGAATGCTATTCATAAGCTGTGGCTTATGTATGAGCATAGCCAGCATGATAACAAGATGGCATGCCTGGAGCATTCAAGCACTGTACACAATCTCGCACAGCAGAAAAAAGAGTTGCAGGAGACATATGAGAAGCTTGTTGAAGATGTGAACAACCTCTTGGATTATAAGGATAGCCAGCCTGAGGTAAACCAGAAGAATGATGCTGAGAACATTTCAGTTAGTGTGGAAAGCAGCATGACAAAGGATGCTGAGATCAAAAAATTAAAGGCTGTTGTTGACCAGTTAAAGCAAATTCATGTAGCTCAAGCCACTGTCATTAGGAATTTGAAGTTCAACCATCTTAAAGAGAAGGAAAAGTTGACCTCTGATAAGAGGACTTTGGAGATTTGCTATGCTGACCTGAAGAAAGAGAAGGATGACCTGAAGAAAGAGAAGGATAAGCTGGATTGTTGCATTGCTGAGCTGATGAAAGTGAAGGAGAAGTTGACCATGGAGAAGAGTACTCTTGCTTCCTGCATTGTTGAGCTCAAGACAGTAGGTGATAGCAACAAGAGGAAGCTTCACCAGATTAAGGCTATTCATGATGAGGACTAAGTTGTGTTGTTGTCTGACCATGTGTGTCAATGATGTCTTTTGTAGTAGCTATGGAGGAAAGCTTGTAATATGTTAAGCTTTATTGTGGTGAACTCTATTATGTCTGTAGCAATGAACCTTGGATTGTATGTTGTTTTTGAGAGTACTCTGTTTGTGATGAATTATCAGATTGGATTAAGTTCAGTTTGTGATGAATTATCAGCTTGGATTATAGCAAGTAGATAGTGAACATAGATAGCAAGTTCATACTGCATAGATAGTCTGACATAAATAGAACTGACATAGATAGAACTGACATAGATAGAACTGGCATACTAACATAAATAGTACCTGCATAGATAGTCTGACATACATACAACTGATATAGATAGAATTGGCATACTAACATACTGACGAAACTGAACTTTTTCTTCTACTGACGAAACTGAAGACAGCATGTCACTCCTCCTTCTTCAGCATCTTCAGGCGTTGGGAGCGCCGCACGTCATTGTTGTTCACCGCCGCCCTCTTCTTCTTGGCCGGCGCTGGCTCCACCACATCTTCACCGCCGCCCTCCTCTTCTTACTTCACGACGACGAGCTCTGGGTTGTCGGCGACCTCCGGCAGCTTATCCACATCAATTGGGCTGTTCTTCTGCCCCTCCACGGCGTCGAGGACGGGCGCCAGGAGCTGCACATCAGGCTCGTCATCGGAGGAGTCGGAGGAGAGTACGACGACCTCGTCCACCTCGTCGTCAGAGGAGTGGTCGTCAGATTCGTCAGAGTTGTAGTTGTCAGAGGACTCGGCGTCAGAGTCGTCGTCTGGCCCGAGGACCCATGGATTGCGCCTCTCCCAGTAGGCGTTGTTGATGGGGGCTGGGAGAGCGAGGACGGCGTCGGTGATGTCATCCGCGGCGGCCGGCGGCGTGGTGGATGAGCGGTACATCCACCAACGGGCGCGCTGCCTGGGATCGGGAGAGCGCTGCACCTCGCGCATCGCCCATAGGAGAATGGTTGCCGGCGGGACGGTGCGGCCGGCAGGGAAGGCACGCTGCCTTTCGGCAGGTGTCATCACCTTCACCAGGCCGCGGGCATGGTTCCTCAGCATCGCCAGACTGGGGAACCAACGCGCGATCTTCCTGTACTGCGTGCGCAGCTCCTGGTTGTTGCCGGCGAGCTCTTCAATGGCCAGCTGCCAGTCCATGGCGACGGCGGTGGGGGTGGCAGTCGGCGGTGGTTTCGACAGGAGAGAGGGGGAAGAGGAGTGGGCGGTGCGGGCGGCGAGTGGGCGATTGATTGGAGAGAGCGGTGGGTGGACAGGTATTAAACGGTGAGAAACCGAAACGACTAGTTATACTGAACGCACGTTCACCATGCTGCGGGCCGCAACGCACTCTCAACATAGTGCGTGCCTAACTAAATATAAGTAAAATAGCGGATGCTACTCAAACAAGATCACTAGCACTATCCCATTGGTATTGAACGCATGGTTACTACCCACTGGTCCTGGGTTCGAGCCCCAGGCCAAACAATTTTTGTGCAATTTTTTTGGTTTTGTAAAATTAATATGTCGACGCCGAGGCACCCAAAATGCCCAAGTGGACCCATTTTGGGTTTTGTCGACGCCGAGGCACCCAAAATGCCCAAGTGGACCCATTTTGGGTTTTGTCGACGCAGAGGCACCCAAAATGCCCAAGTGGACCCATTTTGGGTTTTGCCAACGCCGAGGCACCCAAAATGCCCAAGTGGACCCATTTTGGGTTTTGTCGATGCCGAGGCACCCAAAATGAAAACTAAGATCATCATCATATCAACACCATGAAAACTAAGATCATCATCATATCAACTATGAAACTATGATCATCATCACAACAACAGAATGAAAACTTACTGAAAACATCATAACTAATAAGTTCATCATCATATCATCATAACCAGAGTACCATAGTGCGTCACAACCATTAGGTACATTACATAGTCCAACACTTGGACTTGAACTAACTGGTTTCAACATGAAATTCTTAATATTCTTCATCACAAACTAGCCAAAACAGGCTGAATTAAACATGTTTCAACATGACATCACTTCTTGCTGCCTTGAGAACAATTGAACCATTCAGACATCTTGTATGATGGCTTTCTCACTCTTCCAGTACCTGACACTCTTGGTGGTATGAATGTTCTCTTTGCCCTTGACCTAGCAGCAGTAGCAGAAGATGAACTAGGCCTATAAGCAGGAGCAGAAGATGAACTTGGCCTTGTTGGAGCAGGAGCAGAAGGAGCTACTCTAGTTGCAGCTGGAGCTGATGGAGCTGTCCTTGGTGTTGCACTAGTTGCAGCAGGAGCTCTTGCCCTTGCTGTTGGTGCATCAATTCTCCTGTTTTCCTGCAGTGACAACATATAGACAGATTAGAACATAGTATTAAATATACACAAGATTTAACCTGCAGTGACAACATATATACACAAGATTTAACCTGGTGTTGGTTCCTTCTCATTGCTAGGGCTGGCTTCAGATTTTTGTGGCAGCTAGTGTACCTATGACCTGTCAAGTTGCAATTGCTGCAGGTTATTGTTGCCATCCTTGAAGTATCCTTGGGAGCTGGCTTCTCAAACTGATTCCTTCTCCTCTTAGTCTGCTTCTTTCCTGGCTTGTCTATGAAAACTGGTGGTTTTATGTTAGGGGTCCTAGTATTTGGCCATAGATCAGGCCCAGGCACAGGATACACAATTGGATTGTAGGCTGCTTGGTACATTGGTTTCTTGAAGAAATCACTAACAAAATCTTCTGGATGAAGTTTTGCCTTGTTAATTGCAGAAACACCATGCTTGCAAGGAACACCAGTCATGTCCCATTTGCTACACCCACATGTGTGCACTTGTAGATTTACTGCATATGTGCTTTCTCCACTGCTAACCTGGTATAGATCAGGTCCTGCTTTGATGGACTGATAGTATCTAGCATGATGTTTTGCTTCTTCTAGCTTTTCAGCATATGTTGGGCATATCTGCCACTTGGCTGTCTCAGTCTTGGTCCTGTTTGCATTGAACTTAACTAGCAATTTAGTTCTGATGCCATCAAACATGGTTTTAATTGGTTTCCCTCTCACATCAAGTATCATTTTGTTGAAAACTTCACTAATATTGTTAACAACCAAATCAGTTTTACAATTTTTGTCCATGGCATGTCTAGCCCATGTATGCTTGGGTATCTTTCTAAACCATTTCCAAGCTGCGTCACACTCTCTATCCATGCCTTCCATTTCTTGATCAAAACCATGCTCAGTATATGAATAACTAGCCTGATCCATATACTTCTTTAACTCTTCACCTCTAAAGCCAGCTGTTTGAAAGTTCCGATAAATATGTCTAAGGCAGAATCTTTGAGGGCAATTTGGGAAGACATTGTTTATGGCTTTAAGAAGGCCGTGTTTAAATAACTAGTGTTCAAAATATAGTATAACGACAAACAATTTGACAGTACTAAGCATGGTAAAACTTCAGTAAATATAAGAATGATGATGTGTGAGGTACCTTTTGTCTATCAGATATGATAGTGTAGTTGCCATACTTCCCTGACTCACCACCAAGAGCATACTTGAGCTGGGTTAGAAACCAGGACCAGCTCGCAGTGTCTTCCTTGTCAACAATTGCAAATGCAATGGGAAAGATGTTGTTATTACCATCTCTTCCAGTTGCAGCCAATATTTGTTGCCCTGTTGTCAACTTAACAAAGCAACCATCAACACCTAAAACCAAACATAACACATTAGTACCAAACATAACCAAATGCAATGGGAAAAATGTTGGGAAAATAATTATGCAAGTACCTATGAAGGGTCTGCAACCATTTAGGAAGCCCTCTTTGCAAGCATTGAGGCACATGAACAAGCCATGAAATCTAGGGTTTATGCTAGGATGAGTCTTTAAATGCTTTGTTGTAACAATGCATCTACTTCCAGGATTGGTATCCAGCACAGCTTGGAGGAAATCCCTTATCCCAGTGTATTGTGCCCTCTGATCTCCTTGGACAACTTCCTTAGCTGCTTTCCTTGCCCTGTAGGCCATGTGAATGGACACTTCAATTCCATGTTTTTTCTTCAAATTGTCCAATATTACCTGGACTGGCGTGTTTATGTCAGACCTTAACTGTTGCTCACACTCATGTGCCAACCACCTTGCAGTCACTTTGGTGCTCTCTCCAACAGCAGGACAATTGTGGTACAAGTTCATTTTCTTTATGCAAAATGTCTTCTCATGTGCAATTTTGGAAGCAGCAATGAAAAAAGGGCAGTCATTTGTACTACAAACTACAATAACTCTATCTGAGCAGTTCCTATGAAATGAGTAGTTCCTGTTTTGTGAGATGTGAAATGTAAGCAGTGCCCTTCTGAACTGCTGGACATTTAGGAAACAAAGTTTCTTGACAAATTGTTCTTGTGGGTTTTCCCTCTTCTCATCATACTAAACCCTAACTTTATTCTTTTTGGCCCTGCTCTTCCTACCATTTGGTAGCTTAAATGCTGGAAGCTGAGCCCAATCATTTTCTTCCTGACTTAGGTCACCTGGGTTGCTCTCCTCATCAGATGAAGGTGCCCAGTCTTGTTCTATGATTTGATCCAAACTTGCATGGGATCTTGTTGTTGGCCCCTTCCCCCTCCTCTTACTTCCTCCTGTGTTGCTGCTACCTCCTGCACTGCTTCCTCCTACACTGCTTCCTCCTCTCAAGCCCTCATCTAGTGGCTCCTCCTGTCCTTCCTCTTCATCTCTTCCTTCATTCTCCTCCTCCTCCTCATCTGGTCCATATAGCTCTTCTACATTAGTGTCTCCTTCAAAGTGATATAGTGGATCATCCCTATGCTTCTTCATTGCCTCCAACCTAGCCAATATCTCCTCATCTTCTAGATCTTCATCCTCACTTTCACTATCAGTGAACTCCTCAGCAAGCAGCTGTGGGAGTTTTCTTTTTGCTGCCTTGTACTTCTCTCTTTGTATCTTATTACTCCTGTACCTCTGAATTTCTTCATTTCTTTTCTGCTCCATCATCTGCTCAATGTGCTCTTGCTCTTGGTCTGTCTCCATGAATTACTCATGCCTATCATTACCATTGTCCAAAGCAAACTCAGGTTCACTTGGGCCCTTTTTCTTCAACAAACAAGAGCTCTCCTGTGTGTTCATTACTTGGACTGGCTGTGGTTGGGGTTTCACTGGACTGGGGAAAAGAACTCCTGAATTTTCTACCTCATAGACAACTGATACACCTATTTCTGACAAAGGAACCTGCTCTTCATAAGCATGACCAATGTTCAAATCAACTGGTCTAGGTGCATCACTTCTCATAACTGTAATGTTAACAACATTCTTTTCTTTACTAGCTATGTGATCCAACATTTCTTCCACCTTGTCATCATCAGTTAATTCTTCCATTCCTGACACCCCAGCTCCTGGATCTCTAACATAATACATAAAATCCCTTGAACTATAGCCTTCTACCTCTATTAGGGCAATGAGATTCCAGAAGGTTATGTCTGATAAACAGATTGTTCTTTCCAAGTTATCTCTGTCTAGGAAATGGAACCTCACTTCCCATTCTTCATCATCCAAGCTACACATTCAGATAAAATGCATTTAATTTTGCTGTTAAGTAATTCATTTAACAATGTTAAAATTATTGTTAAGAGGTCTCATTGGTGGCAACAGAAATTCAGTTAACAGTGTTAAAATCCAGTTAACAGTTAACAGTGTTCAATAAATTCAGTTAACAGAGTTAAAATTGGTGGCAACAGAAATGTCTGATTCAATTTACAATACTAAACTTGGTGAAAGAGAGTATTTGATCAAACAACAGACACAGAGGATTTGTGACAAAGTACTCATGTTAAAATTAATTTCTGTGACACCAACAATCAGTTGACAGAGAGGATGTCATATAACACTAACCCTAATGCTAGGACCCTAACCCTAGAACCTTAACTGTACTACACGTACCCAAGAACACTAACCATAGAACCCTAACCCTAGAATACCAATCGGGGAAATGACAAAGAAGGAGGAGGATGACTTACTCCACACCGCCGAAGGACGAGGCAAAATGGTGGCTGCCCGTCGGATTGGCCTTCACCGCCTGGGCGAATGCAGTAGCCGCCGCGTATTCCAACGACTTCAGCGGCGACGGCGGTTGGGGAAGAGGCAGCGCGCTCGAGGGATGGGAGCTCCGGCAGAACTCCGGTGGATCTCCAGCACCGCCGCCTGGAGCATCCCCACCGGCAGCAACTCCGCCGCCGCCGTCCACGCCGCCAGGTTTCGTTGTCGCCATGGATTTGGAGCTGGAGAGAGAGGTCTGGTCTGGTCGGGTGCGGGCGGTCGGTCTGTCCGGCGCGACCAAACCGCGTCGGTCTGGACCAAATGGCGCCGTCCGCGCGTCCGTTATGCCACGTCACCCAAATTGGGCCCCACCTGTCAGAAACGCCCTCAACCGCGCCAAATGACAGGTTCAGTGCACTCTGCAAAACTATTACTGAATGTGCGGTGGCTTTTGCAAAAGATTAGGGACCAGGTAGTTTTCTGTAAGAGAAGCCCCAAATGTGGTGGTTTCTTGCAATTCACTCCTCACAGCTGCATCCGATCGAGAACAAAATGGCAACCAATGCATATCACGGTCACGGAGCCGGAGCGAATCGAATCGAAACCCCCGATCGATCGAGCTCCGTCCATGCACTGCACATGCCCGCATTCTGCTCCACAAACCTAGCAATCAAATCCTGCTTCACGCGTTCGGCGCCGTCCGCTGCGTGCCATGGGCGTCTGGCCATGGGCGTGCAGACGTCCAGCCCTCCGGCACCGCATGCATCTGCTTCGCACGCCACTCCGCTCACGTCGTATCAAGGAAGTGAGGGCCGAGTCAGTCGGTGGGTCAGTCTCGTGTGGGGCCGTGTAGGTAACCGGCCGGGCCGGCCGCGGCATGGTTGGAAAAGGGCGCCTGCGGTCGCCGTCTCCCCGGCGGCCGGGCCGGCGTTAATTTTGTGCCGGTTGCCTGCCGAGCACACGCGGTTACGCAACGTTCCTTTCAACGGATTATATTATTATTATCACCAGCTGTTTGAAGACGTACACCAGCCAACGTGACATGCTAGTTCTGATTGCCTCTCCCTGATCGCTGAACAATGGAGCTGGGGTTGTTTCCGAAAGCGGACGCCGGCCCCATGCATGCATGATTGATGTAGCACTGCTCTACGTACTCAACCAGCCAAACCGCTGAACCGCACGCCGCCACGCTTCGCCGACTCCGGGCAATGCGAACTTGTCTTTCCGATTGTTTCCTCTTTCGGATTCCATCCCGGCCAAACAGCTTCTTTGCAAAGCCTAGTGATGAATGGGGTCTGTATGTAAAAAACGTTCAAACAAAGGAGTCCCCTGCGTAAGGTGTGCTAGGTCAAGCATGTATGCGTAGTGACTGCGATTCTTTGTTAGTTAATTGAAGAGTCGAGTCGTCCTCGTCAAGCAAAACAGCTTGTTTGTAGACAATCCCATACGTACACGCGTGTTCTTGACTTATCCGCCAGGACGTACAGGCTCTTGTCTTATTTTGGAGCTGGGACAGCGTGTGATGAACAGACTGACAGTGCTCGAGTCAAGTCATCCCGTGTGCTGCAAACGCAAGGCCAGGTCAAGCGTGCATATGTTTAGTCACCACCGAGCAGGGCCGGCCCTGAGGGGGGGGCAGGGGGGGTGGCCGCCCCGGGCCCCCAAAATATTGGGGCCCCCTCCCAGGAGGTACGCAGATAATTGCCTATGTGACATGGCCCAGGGAGAGGTAGGGGCGTAGCAACGCACGTAGCAGATAACAGCCCATGACCGGAGTCTTTTTTTGCAGTTTCCTTTGCGATCGGTCGTAGTAGGCACACATCACCCCCGCAGAGATCTATACTCGACCTGGATGAGCGCACGGGCGGCATAACCATCGCCGCCGAAGCCGTCTTGTTTTTTCGGCAGTCCACGCCTAATTCCCGTCCCAATCGGCAACCGCGTCAAGGCGACAGCCGCCGATGTCGCGGCGACGGAGGAGGAGCATGCAAATATGCTTGTCAGGCTCTGGTAAGGATGGGATTGATTCTGGTAGGGTTGTATATGGATTCCGTAGTCCACGCCAAACTCCAGTTTCCTTCGCTCCTTTCTAACTGATGAATCCGGTACGGTTGTTTGGATCTTGAGATACTATCTTAACTTGCTTACTCCCGGCAGAAATTGTTGGAAATATGAGCAATTTACCAAATGATTTTATTAACAGAAATACTAGATAAAGCATGACTAATATAACAGAGACAAAACTAGTCATGCGATCTGACAGAGAGAAGATAAATAACATCTACATATAGGAACTGTAACCAAGTTTATCTATAGCAGACAGTAGGACAAGTTTCATATATGAAGCAGAGTCTATCATATCTAGGGCAAACACTAGAACAAGAAACTGTAGCAGAACCTCTAATAGAAAGAGGAAGAACACGTACAGGACAGCAGCAGCAGAAACACTGGACTTGGGGTCGACATCCTCTCCAGCCATGTCGTTGATGAGGTTGTCGACGTCGGGGAAGAAGTCGTCGTCGGGGAAGTAGTCGTTGGAGTCCGTGATGAAGAAGTCAGTAGTCGCGCGGAGCGCTCCCCAAAAACCTTATCACCCTTCTCCCGTACAGGACTCAAAGAGGTGCTGTTTCGGAGGCCTACTGTCCCGACTCGCGGTGCACGCCGCAAGCCGGGATGAGGAAGACAGCAGTAGCACAGAGATTGGAACCGGTGGCGAGAGGAAGGAGAAGTTCTGGTGCGTTTCTCTGAGAGGAGCGACCTCCCTTTTATAGACGCAAGAGAAGGAGGCGAGAGGCTGCGCCGGGAGCTGAAGGGAACGCGGGAGATGAAACGAACAGGCAGCAACCGAAGGGTGCGGCGTTCGTATTCAATGTCCACTACAGCAAAACTTTGTAGCTCCCGAGTGACTTTTCGTGTACCCGTAGTGTGTGGCAAAAATTTAGATATCGGCTCATTCCCGCAACCCGCAGCGCGGCGCGTCGTGACGAGGCGTGGCGTGGCGTGGTGAGGCGGGCGGCGGAGGAGGAGCGCGCGTGGATATCCATCTTGTTCTCATGCTCATACAAGTGGGGAAAGAACCTCCCTTATAAGGAGGTCCAACTCCCACTAAACTAGCAATGTGGGACTAAACTTTAGTAGTATCCCTTGCCTTGCACAAATGGGCTAAGTGGGCCTCTAGGATTTATTAGGAATTTCTGAAATAGTTATTGGGCTGCCCAAAATAGACTAAATTCCAGCAATCCCCCACCAGATCCCAGAGGCACACAGAAATTTGCCTTTGGTTCCAAAACACTGTTTTATATACCGGTACTGCAGTGGAGACTGTTAAGTTGAACTTCCACCTAGAACTCTATGCTACACTAGTAAGCAACTTGAACAGTGGACTGGGCCTTGAACTGCAAGTTTTCTGCGAATCTAGCTTCACATAAAGCCTTGACCGATACGTGGCTACCGTGGGTCTTCCCCGCGGGTGGAGCTTATGCGTCATACTCCGAGACCTTTCATGAGTTTACTAGAGAGAACCCTACTCTCATAGATTGCGACGTTTGACAATCAGACTCATATAGGTGTGTTCTTCAAAAGATGTTCTGCAGGACAACATCTCTGCTTAAATGAGCCACTTAGAACACATTAAGATATACATCAACCTGCCATGCAGATTTAGGAGAGTATTGCATCTTCATGGAGTGGTATTGTTAATAGTAAGGATACTCTCCTCTCAGTTGACCAACAGCTTGTCTTCCACATCTAATTCACGGGATCTCCGATCACAAAGAATAGGTTACCACTGTGAACAACTCATATTGTGGGTCTCATACCCATCTCCCTCGATGCATTATCTATCACATTACGTGATAGACCCTTAGTAAAAGGATCTGCCAGATTTTTAGACGTTTGGATATAATCCAATGCAATAACTCCGGAGTTTCTCATTTTCTGACAGACTTTAACCTTCTCTGAACGTGTCTTGATGACTTCATGTTATCCTTTGAGCTGCTCACTTTCGTGATCACAGTTTGATTGTCGCGGTTCATAAGGACACCCGGTACAGGTTTCTCAACAACCGGCAAGTCATTCAAGAGCCGACGAAGCCAATCTGCTTCGACCGTAGCTGTATCTAGTGCTGTGAGTTCTGCTTCCATTGTTGACCTCGTTAAGATGGTCTGCTTGCAAGACTTCCAAGAAACAGCGCCACCTCCATGAGTGAATACATATCCGCTCGTGGCCTTTATCTCATCAGCATCTGAGATCCAGTTTGAGTCACTATACCCTTCAAGCACCTTTGGGTGCCCGGTGTAGTGAATTCCATAATTCGCAGTGCCTTTCAAATAACGCAAAACTCTTTCTAGAGCTTTCCAATGCACATCTCCTGGTTTTGAGACAAACCGACTCAGTTTGCTAACAGCAAAAGAGATGTCAGGTCTTGTAGCACTGGCTAAGTACATAAGCGAGCCAATAATCTGAGAATACTTCAATTGATCTCTAGCAATTCTTCGATTCTTTCGAAGTAACACACTAGCATCATATGGTGTTGGAGAGGGCTTGCAGTCACTATAGCCAAAGCGACTCAAGATCTTTTCCACATAGTGAGATTGAAGCAATGTAATCCCACCATCATCGTCTCTCAACAACTTGATGTTCAAAATGACATCAGCCACTCCTAAATCCTTCATCTCAAAACAGCGAGATAGGAAATCCTTGACCTCCTTAATAACATTCAGATTTGTTCCGAAAATCAGTATGTCATCAACATACAAGCAAAGGATAACTCCCTCGCCCCCACCATGGCGATAGTACACACATTTGTCAGCTTCGTTTACAACAAAGCCTGCAGCTGTTAAAGTTCTTTCAAACTTCTCATGCCACTGTTTGGGTGCTTGCTTGAGTCCATACAAAGACTTCAGCAACTTGCACACTTTCCTTCCTGACCATCTAGTACAAACCCATCTGGTTGTTCCATATAAATTTCCTCGTCCAACTCTCCATTTAGGAAAGCAGTCTTAACATCCATTTGATGAACGAGAAGACCATGTGAGGCAGCTAGTGAAAGTAGAACTCGAATAGTGGTCAGTCGAGCCACAGGTGAGTAAGTATCAAAGAAGTCTTCACCTTCCTTTTGGGTATAACCCTTAGCCACGAGCCGAGCCTTGTACTTTTCAATAGTACCATCAGGCCTAAGCTTCTTCTTGAATACCCATTTGCATCCTATAGGTTTGCACCCATAAGGACGATCAGTTATCTCCCAAGTTTCATTCGCCAAGATGGAATCCATCTCGCTACGAACCGCTTCCTTCCAGTAGTCAGCATCTTCAGATGCATAGGCCTCTGAAATAGAACTGGGAGTGTCATCTATGAGATACACAAGAAAATCATCACCAAAGGACTTTGCAGTCCTCTGTCTCTTGCTCCTAGTAGGAACTTCATTGTTCTCCTCCACAGGACTTTCAAAGTGTTCCATCGAAATGGCAGGTTCGGTAATTGTAACTGGTTCCTGATTCGATGAACTAGGCATCTCCTGATTAGATGAGGTAGCCATATCCTTCATGGGAAAGATATCTTCAAAGAAAGTCGCATCATTCGACTCCATGATCGTACCGACATGCATGTCAGGTACCTCAGATTTTACAACCAAGAATCTATAGCCAATGCTATGAAAAGCATATCCCAGGAAAACACAATCCACAGTCTTTGGTCCAAGCTTCCGCTTCTTTGGAATTGGAACATTGACTTTCGCCAAACAACCCCATGTTCGTAGATAAGAGAGCTTTAACCTTTTCTTCTCCCATTCTTCGAATGGAGTTATCTCTTTGTTCTTTGTGGGGACTCGGTTTAGGACATGACATGCTGTCAATATCGCCTCCCCCCACCATGCCTTGGAGAGACCCGATGTGTCTAACATGGCGTTAACCAAATCAGTTAGAGTACGGTTCTTTCTTTCGGCCACCCCATTTGACTGAGGTGAGTAGGGAGGCGTCCTCTCATGGATTATACCATGTTCCGCACAAAAAGCATCAAATTCATTGGAAAAATACTCTCCACCACGGTCGGACCTAAGCCTCTTGATTTTTCGATCAAGTTGGTTTTCCACTTCAGCTTTATAGATCTTGAAAAAGTTCAAAGCCTCACCCTTAGATTTCAGAAGATACACACGGCAGTATCTAGTGGAGTCGTCAATTAACGTCATGAAATATTTCTTTCCACCTTTTGTCAAAACACCATTCATTTCACATAGATCTGAATGTATGAGCTCTAGTGGTGCAAGATTTCTCGTTTCCGCAGTCGTGTGAGACTTACGAGGTTGCTTAGCTTGCACACACACTTGACACTTAGATCCCTTGACAGTGGTGAAACTAGGGATTAAGTTCAACTTCGCTAGTCGCGACATGCAACCAAAGTTAACATGACAAAGACGTGAATGCCACACATTTGATTCACTATTGTTGCAAACATGATTAACAACTTTATTGCAAATGTCTGATAAGGATAAACGAAACAGGCCTCCTGACTCATAGCCTTTACCAACAAAGGTTCCATACTTGGATATTACAAATTTATTCGACTCAAAGACAAGCTTGTAGCCATCTCTACACAGAAGAGATCCACTAACAAGATTTTTATTGACGGAGGGGACATAATGCACGTTCTTCAGCCGCACGATCTTCCCCGAAGTAAACTTCAGATCGACCGTGCCAACACCACGAACAGAAGCACTTGAATCGTTGCCCATCAACACGGTTGAAGTCCCTGCGGTCTGATAAGACGAAAACATGGAAATATCACCGCATACATGCACATTAGCACCCGTGTCAATCAACCAATCAGGGGAATGACATACTGAAAGAATAGTGGGAAATATACCATACCCAGCATCCTTCATGTCAGTGTCTCCAATGACAACATTAGCGGTCTTGCCGCCTTTCCCAGGATGACGCTTGTCATAGCGATTAGGGCAACTAGGAGCCCAATGATCAGGATCCCCACACACATGACAACACCTTTCTTCTTGTCATTCTTCTTCTTGAAGTTCGTGTGTTGCACAGCCTTGTTCTTCCCATCAAACTTTTCTTTACCATCAAACTTGCCCTTGTTCTTGAACTTGTGGGACTGGAAGTTCTGCTTCTGTACCACATTGGCACTAGATCCTGCCTCAATACCTCGAGCACATGTGTCCTTTGCTCTCGCCTTTTCTTCCACATCAAGAGTGCCAATGAGATCCGGGACGGAAAACTCCTGCCTCTTATGCTTCAGCAAGGTAGCAAAGTTCCTCCACGAAGGAGGAAGCTTAGTGATGATACCTCCGGCAACAAACTTGTCCGGTAGCATACAACTGAAGTGCTCAAGTTCTCTAGCAAATGACTGTATCTCATGAGCTTGCTCAACCACGGAGCGCTCTTCAGTCATCCTGTAATCATAGAATTGCTTCATGATGTACAGCTCAGTGCCAGCATCCGAGACCCCAAACTTGGCCTCGAGTGCATCCCACATATCTTTTCCATTATCAATTGACGCATAAGCATCAACTATGTTCTCACCAAGAACACTCAAGAGAGCAGCCTTAAACAGAGTATCCATTTTCTGAAAAGCTTGTGCCTGTTGAGCATCAAGCTCTCCTTCAGGTTTGCCAAGAGTGGCGTCATAGCAACTCATGGTTTGAAACCATAAGACTGCTCTCACGCGCCACCTCTTATAGTGGATACCCTCAAACTTAGGAGGTCTCATGGAAGCAGCAAAACCACTCGGGGTAAATTGCCTATAATAAGGTTTTTGGATTGTTGGAAATATGAGCAATTTACCAAATGATTTTATTAACAGAAATACTAGATAAAGCATGACTAATATAGCAGAGACAAAATTAGTCATGCGATCTGACAGAGAGAAGGTAAATAACATCTGCATATAGGAACTGTAACCAAGTTTATCTATAGCAGACAGTAGGACAAGTTTCATATATGAAGCAGAGTCTATCATATCTAGGGCAAACACTAGAACAAGAAACTGTAGCAGAACCTCTAATAGAAAGAGGAAGAACACGTACGGGACAGCAGCAGTAGAAACACTGGACTTGGGGTCGGCATCCTCTCCAGCCATGTCGTTGATGAGGTTGTCGACGTCGGGGAAGAAGTCGTCGTCGGGGAAGTAGTCGTCGGAGTCCGTGATGAAGAAGTCAGTAGTCGCGCGGAGCGCTCCCCAAAAACCTTATCACCCTTCTCCCATACAGGACTCAAAGAGGTGCCGTTTCGGAGGCCTACTGTCCCGACTCGCGGTGCATGCCGCAAGCCGGGATGAGGAAGACAGCAGTAGCACAGAGATTGGAACCGGTGGCGAGAGGAAGGAGATGTTCTGGTGCGTTTCTCTGAGAGGAGCGACCTCCCTTTTATAGACGCAAGAGAAGGAGGCGAGAGGCTGCGCCGGGAGCTGAAGGGAACGCGGGAGATGAAATGAACAGGCATCAGTCGAAGGGTGCAGCGTTCGTATTCAATGTCCACTACAGCAAAACTTTGCACCCGAGTGACTTTTCGTATACCCGTAGTGCGTGGCAAAAATTTAGATATCGGCTCGGCTCATTCCCGCAACCGGCGCGGCGCGTCGTGACGAGGCGGGCGGCGGAGGAGGAGCGCGCGTGGATATCCCTCTTGTTCTCATGCTCATACAAGTGGGGAAAGAACCTCCCTTATAAGGAGGTCCAACTCCCACTAAACTAGCAATGTGGGACTAAACTTTAGTAGTATCCCTTGCCTTGCACAAATGGGCTAAGTGGGCCTCTAGGATTTATTAGGAATTTCTGAAATAGTTATTGGGCTGCCCAAAATAGACTAAATTCCAGCAGAAAGAATTGCAGTTGGCACGAGCAGGATTTTTTTTGCGAACATGCAAAAGCTTTGCGCGTCGATGTATTAGAAGAAGAGAAATAGAAGTACAGAGAGTCCGGCGGCTTGCCGCGGTTACAATCATTCCCACGGTAGCATATGGTGGGCAGCCATTAACACCATGGGGCACCCAACAACGCCCTACATGCTAGAAGGTCCTCCCTCCAGAAGTCCGACAACCCCCTCGCACCAGAAAGTTTCCATAGCTCAACCTCATCACTGATGCGACGATAAAGCTCTCTAGCAACGTCCACTGACCGCTCAAAGACACGACTATTACGCTCCTTCCATAGCATCCAGACGATGAGGAGGGCAAGCGAATCAAACCCCTTCCTCCGCTCCTTCGGGATCATCGCACGACTGGCTGGCCACCACTCTATGAGAGTTGCATCCATGGTGGGCACCAACTGCCCGAGGCCGCACCGTGCGAGGGCAGATTGCCACACCTCCCTGGCAAACACACAGCCCAGTGCCAGGTGGTCTGCAGTCTCAGCCTCCTGCTCGCATAATGGGCACATGACGTGGGACTGGAGGCCATGTCGAAGGCGTCTGTCTGCCGTCCAAATCCGACGCCTCATCGCTAGCCAGAAGTGAAGCTTGCACTTGGCCGGGGCCCAAGTCTTCCAAAGGGCCCGACCGCATGGGAACCTCTCGAGGCCAGTAAAGAACACCTGGTAAGCTGAGCTCGCAGAATATACCTCAGTCGGCGTCCACTTCCAGATTATGCGATCCGGAATCTCAGGGAGTAGGTGCACCTCAAGAAGCAAGTCCGTGAGCATCAAGAATTGAGTTAGCACTCTAACTGTCAACACCCCTGTGATGTCCCTGATCCAAGCGCGGTCTGCCAAGGCCTCATGAACCGTTCGCGTGCGCCGCACACCGTTGTTCACCGCTAGGAATAGCTCTGGGGCCTCAAACTGAATGGAACGCCCGTGGAGCCAAAAATCCGTCCAAAAAAGAGCCTTTCTACCATCCCCCAACGTCACCTTGATGGACGAGTCAAAAATAGCCTGCACCTCAGGCTCCACGGCCGGCTGCAGGCCCGACCAACAGCAATCATATGTGCGTTGCATCCATAGCCAGCGTGCCCGAAACGCATAGCCTAAAAGCTTGAGGTTCAGGATGCCCAAACCACAGGATTTGCGCTGCATTCAAAAATTGGGAGCCATTATCTCATTGTTTGATTACAAAAATTGCAATATAGGAGGATGCATATGTCTCCTAAATCAAGATTAATCAGTAAGTTGCGTTGAATTATTTATTAACTCGATAATCATTGTTATGGTTTTGTAGTGATGCTGCAAAAAGCATACTGATGGTTCTTTCCGTCTAGATTACATCTCCGGATCAAAGTGGATAGAAAAAGATGCTTTTGGTCCTGCAGGTGATATAAAGTAATATATACTGAATCTTCAGTACAACGATTTTGTTTTTCATATAGTTTATGACATTTCACCCATTTGTATGTTTTATCTCTAGGTCTTACAAGATATTTCTAATGCTTCAGAAAAAAACATTTTATCAAGAATGACATGTATACGGAGGCCCTCCGTGTGTTGATGATTCTCGAGGTATGCTGCCTTTGTCGTACTATAAGAAGATATGCATATTGACCAAAAACAATGTGAGAGCTGTAAATGTTCCTAGAGAGGTTAAATAGTTGGTAACTTAATACAGTAAGAATAAATTGTTGAATAAGATTGATATCGATAACATCATCCACAACTTTGCATCTATGAATGTTAGACAGAAACTTGGAGGTACATGTATATTGATTATGTGAGCTTGATGCACTTTACATTTCACATATACGCATATGGAGCACTATTTTTTATTTTTATAGTAAAGGGCCCCATGTTCTAGTTTCGTCCCGGGCCCCCGAAATGTCAGGACCGGCCCTGCCACCGAGTAGCGGTGCAACTTCGAAGAAGAACAGTGTTGTCCAACTCGCTGGTTTTATTCGGCCAAGTCATGCACAGTCACCAGCAGTAGTATTACGTGTTTGTGCTGACGTTCCTGCAATTATGGGGTGCCAATTGCAATAGCATATGTTAGTTAGGAAGAATGAGATTGCACGAATCGATAATCATTGATCGTGTGCATGATGCACATATATAGGTACAGGATGGACCAGCCTCTACTTGTCTCCCAAGATGTACAAATATACGGGGGGAGAGAGAGATAGAATGGTATAAATACATACCCTAGTCCTATACATATACAGTGTACAACGTACGCTCAACACCCCCCCCCCCCAGTCGAAGCGTCACCGGAGACACAGAGACTGGACCGAAACTCCTCGAAGACTGGGCTCGGTAGTCCCTTAGTCATGACATCGACAAACTGCTGAGTGGTAGGAACGTGCAAAACACGAACCTTCCCGAGAGCCACCTGCTCACGAACGAAGTGAATGTCGAGCTCAATATGCTTCGTACGGCGATGGTGGATGGGGTTGGCGGAGAGGTAGACGGCGAAGACGTTGTCACAGTAGACGATCGTGGCCTTGGGGACCACACAAAGCAACTCCTGGAGAAGCTGACCGAGCCAAGAGCACTCAGCAACGGCGTTAGCCACTACCCGATACTCCGCCTCGGCACTTGAGCGAGAGACCGTGGCCTGCCGCTTGGACGACCACGATATCAGCGAGGGCCCGAGGTAGACACAATAGCCTGACGTAGAGCGATGCGTGTCCAGGCAGCCAACCCAATCAGCATCGGAGTAGGCGACCATGTCGATGGAGGGGGAAGCCGTCAGGGTGAGTCCCATGGTCATAGTGTCGCGTATATACTGAAGAATACGCTTCACCAGAGTCCAATGAGAATCACGCGGGGAGTGCATGTGGAGGCACACCCGCTGAACCGCATACTGCAAGTCAGGCCGAGTGAGAGTGAGATACTGCAGGGCACCGACGATGGAGCGACAGAACGCCGCATCTGGCGCAGGGGAACCCTCCAAAGCAGACACCTTCGCCTTGGTGTCAACAGGCGTGGGTGCGGTTTTACAACTAAGCATACCCGCGCGCTCGAGAAGCTCATGAGCGTACTTCTGCTGATGCAGAAAGAACCCATCAGCACGGCGAACGACCTCTATGCCAAGGAAGTAGTGCAGCGCTCCAAGATCCTTGAGGGCAAACTCATCGCGAAGACGAGCCGTGAGCTGCTGAAGAAGCCCAGGCAAGGATGCCGTCAGGATAATGTCGTCCTCATAGAGCAGCAGGTACGCAGTGGCAGTGCCCTGATGATAGACGAACAGAGACGCGTCGGAGCGGGTTGTGTGAAACCCAAGCTGCTGGAGGAACCCGGCCATACGATGGTACCATGCCCTGGGGGCCTGCTTCAGTCCATAGAGGGATCAAGAGAGCAGGCAGACATGGTCGGGATGCTCGGCGTCGACGAAGCCAGTCGGCTCCTCACAGAAGACCCGTTCCATGAGATGGCCGTGCAGAAAAGCGTTGGAGACATCCAACTGATGCACCGGCCAGGCACGGGAGACCGCCAGCTGAAGCACCGTACGAATCGTGCCCGGTTTAACGACCGGGGCGAAGGTGTCGGTGGAGTCCACGCCTGCGCGCTGGCGGAAGCCGCGCACCACCCAACAAGCCTTGTAGCGCTCGAGGGAACCGTCGGGGTTGGTCTTGTGATGAAACACCCATTTGCCACTAATGATGTTGGTGTGAGGGGGTCGCGGCACAAGATGTCACGTGTGGTTGCGCTGCAACGCATCAAACTCCTCGCGCATCGCAGCAAGCCAATGTGGATCACGGAGAACGGCGCGTGCGGATGAGGGAATGGGCGACGGCGGAGAGGATGATGTCGACACCGTGCACGCATACTCATCAGCAGCGTAGCGCAGGCTGTGGCGGTGGATACCGGCGCAAGACCGTGTCATCATGCCGGCGGGAGGCGGGTCGGCTGCGGCGGGAGCAACGGACGGGGGTGGTGAAGAGTCCGTCGCGCCCGGCGTCACAGCGGGACCGGAACCGGCCAAAGCGGCGGGGCCAGCCGGGAAGATAGCGCCGGCCGGAATAGAGCCAGCCGCGCCACCCGGCGTGGTGGTAGCCAAAGGGCCACCCGGGGCCATGCAGGGCCGCGCCGGGGGGCGTGCTGTCGGGGCCGCAGCGGGGGCCGCAGCAGAGGGGCCCTCCGTGGGGAGGCGCGCCGAGGCCGCGCCAGGAGGAGCCAGCGGGAGCCGCGCCGGGGCCAGGAGGGGCCACGCCGGGGGCTGCACCGAGTCCGCATCCGAGACACCATCATGGAGCGCCGAGTCTGCTGCAGAAGGCGGTACCTGATGAAAAGGAAAACCCGCTCATCAAAGTACACGTGTCGGGAGGTGTACACGCGGTGGGAGACGGGGTCATAGCACCGGTAACCTTTGGTGTTAGGGGGGTAGCCTAGGAAGATACATGCTACGGAGCGAGGAGCGAGTTTCTGTGGTGTAGTGGAGGCGGTGCTGGGATAACACAAACATCCGAAGATGCGAAGACCGTCGTAGGAAGGAGGGGAACCAAAGAGAAGTTGGTGTGGAGTGTAGTTCCAGCGGGACGACAAGGCCTAATGTTAACTAGGAGAGTGGCAGTGGCGAGAGCATCGGGCCAGAACCGAGGAGGCACGTTGGAGTGGAACAACAACGTGCGGACGCAGTCGTTAAGAGTGCGGAGGATCCGCTCGGCGCGGCCGTTCTGCTGAGATGTGTTGGGGCACGTGAGACGAAAGGTGGTACCGTGAGATGCGAGAAGGTGGCGAGTGGCAGCGTTGTCAAACTCTTTGCCGTTGTCAGTCTGGAGGGCGAGGATAGGGCGCCCGAACTGGGTAGTGATGTAGGAGTAAAAGGCCGTGAGAGTGGCGAGAACATCGGATTTGCGACGGAGCGGAAACGTCCATGCAAAATAAGAGAAATCATCAAGTAAAATAAGATAATATAAGAAACCGGTGTTACTTGCAATGGGAGATGTCCAAACATCACTATGGATTAACTGAAACGGAAAAGAAGAAATAGTGTTTGACTCGCTAAACGGTCGACGAAAATGTTTGCCGAGACGGCAAGCATGCCAAGTGTGCTCGTCGAATTTATTACATGAAAAGGAAAAACTCTTGAGAATCTGGCGAAGGACGGTGGAGTTGGGGTGACCCAAGCGTGCATGCCAGAGGTCGACACCGGCGGCGAGGGCGACTGGAGAGGCGACGGCGGTGGCGGTGGAGGCGGAGTGCACCGGGTACAAGTCGTCGGGGCTGTCACAACGTAAATGGGTGATTATGAAGATGCTCTACAGGTGTCTCCGAAGGTATTTGTTGGGTTGGCATAGATCGAGATTAGGATTTGTCACTCTGAGTATCGGAGAGGTGTTTCTGGCCCTCTCGGTAATGCACATCACTATAAGCCTTGCAAGCAATGTGACTAAGGAGTTATTTGCGGGAAGATGCATTACGGGATGAGTAAAGAAACTTGCCGGTAACGATATTGAACTAGCTATGATGATACCGACGATCGAATCTCGGGCAAGTAACATACCGATGACAAAGGGAATAACGTATATTGTTATGCGGTTTGGCCGATAAAGATCTTCGTACAATATGTAGGAGCCAATATGAGCATCCAGGTTCCGCTATTGGTTATTGACCGGAGATGTGTCTCGGTCATGTCTACATAGTTCTCAAACCCGTAGGGTCCGCACGCTTAACGTTCGATGACGATTTGTATTATGAGTTATGTGATTTGATGACCGAAGTTTGTTCGGAGTCCCGGATGAGATCACGGACATGACGAGGAGACTCGAAATGGTCTATAGGTAAAGATTCATATATTGAAAGGCTATATTCGGACATCGGAATGGTTCCGAGTGATTCGGGTATTTTTCGGAGTACTAGAGAGTTACGGGAATTCGCCGGGGGAAGTTAATGGGCCTTATTGGGCTTTAGTGGAGAGAGGGACGAAGGGCCATGAGGTGGCGCGCGCCTCCCCCCTGCCCAAACCGAATTGGACAAGGGGTGGGGGCTCGGCCCCCCATTCCTTCTCCCTCTCCCTCCTTTCCTTCTTTCCCACACCGAAAAGGAAAGGGAATCCTACTAGGACTTGGGAGTCCTAGTAGGACTCCCTACACTTGGCGCACCCCTAGGAGGGCCGGCCTCTCTCCCTCCCTCCCTTATATACGTGAGCAGGGGGCACCCCAAAGGCACTCCAAGATTTGTCTTAGCCGTGTGTTGTGCTCCCTCCATAGTTACACACCTCGGTCATATCATCGTAGTGCTTAGGTGAATCCCTGCGCCGGTAACTTCATCATCACCGTTGCCACGCCGTCGTGCTAATGGAACTCTCCCTTGTCCTCGGATCAAGAGCTCGAGGTACGTCATCGTGCTGAACGTGTGCTGAACACGGAGGTGCCGTATGTTCGGTACTTGGATCAGTTGGATCGTGAAGACGTTCGACTACATCAACCGCGTTACTAAATGCTTCCGCTTTCGGTCTACAAGGGTATGTGGACACACTCTCCTGTCTCGCTGCTATGCTTCTCCTATATAGATCTTGCGTGATCGTAGGAATTTTTCTGAAATGCTACGCTCCCCAGCAGTGGCATCCGAGCCAGGTCTATGCATAGATGTTATATGCACGAGTAGAACACAAAGAGTTGTGGGCGATAATAGTCATACTGCTTACCACCAATGTCTTACTTTGATTCGGCGGTATTGTTGGATGAAGCGGCCTAGACCGACATTACATGACCGCGTTCATGAGACTGGTTCTACCGACGTGCTTCGCACACAGGTGGCTAGCGGGTGTCTGTTTCTTCAACTTTAGTTGAATCGAGTTTGACTACAGCCGGTCCTTGTTGAAGGTTAAAACAACACACTTGACAAAAAATCGTGTGGTTTTGATGCATAGGTAAGAGCGGTTCTTACTAGAAGCCCGTAGCAGCAACGTAAAACTTGCAACAACCAAGTAGAGGACGTCTAACTTGTTTTTGCAGGGCATGTTGTGATGTGATATGGTCAAGACGTGATGAGATATAAATTGTTGTATGATATGATCATGTTTTGTAACCGTTATCGGCAACTGGCAGGAGCCTTATGGTTGTCGCTTTATTGTATGAAATGCAATCGCCATGTAATTGCTTTACTTCATCACTAAGAGGTAGCGATAGTCGTAGAAGCAATAGTTGGCGAGACGACAACGATGCTACGATGGAGATCAAGGTGTCAAGCCGGTGAAGATGGAGATCATGGCGGTGCTTTGGAGATGGAGATCAAAGGCACAAGATGATGATGGCCATATCATGTCACATATTTTGATTGCATGTGATGTTTATCTTTTATGCATCTTATTTTGCTTAGTACGTCGGTAGCATTATAAGATGATCTCTCACTAAATTTCAAGGTATAAGTGTTCTCCCTGAGTATGCACCGTTGCTACAGTTCGTCGTGCCGAGACACCACGTGATGATCGGGTGTGATAAGCTCTACGTTCACATACAATGGGTGCAGGCCAGTTTTGCACGTGCAGAATACTCGGATTAAACTTGACGAGCCTAGCATATGCAGATATGGCCTCGGAACACTGAGATCGAAAGGTCGAACGTGAATCATATAGTAGATATGATCAACATAGTGATGTTCACCATTGAAAACTACTCCATCTCACGTGATGATCGGACATGGTTTAGTTGATATGGATCACGTGATCATTTAGATGACTAGAGGGATGTCTATCTAAGTGGGAGTTCTTAAGTAATATGATTAATTGAACTTTAATTTATCATGAACTTAGTCCTGATAGTATTTGCAAATTATGTTGTAGATCAATAGCTCGCGATGTAGCTCCACGTTTATTTTTTTGATATGTTCCTAGAGAAAAATAAGTTAAAAGATGTTAGTAGCAATGATGCGGACTAGCTCCGTGATATAAGGATTATCCTCATTGCTGCACAGAAGTATTATGTCCTTGATGCACCCCTAGGTGACGGACCTATTGCAGGAGCAGATGCAGACGTTATGAACGTTTGACAAGCTCGGTATGATGACTACTTGATAGTTTAGTGCACCATGCTTTACGGCTTAGAACTGGGACTTCAAAAGTGTTATGAACAACACGGAGCATATGAGATGTTTCAAGAGCTGAAATTGGTATTTCAGACTCATGCCCGAATCGAGAGGTATGAGACATCTGACAAGTACTTTGCCTTCAAGATGCAGGAGAATAGCTCAACTAGTGAGCATGTACTCAGAATGTCTGGGTACTACAATCGCTTGAATCAAGTGGGAGTTAATCTTCCTGATAAGATAGTGATTGATAAAGTTCTCTAGTCGCTATCACCAAGCTACTATAACTTCGTGATGAACAATAATATGCAAGGGATGACGAAATGATTCCCGAGCTCTTTGCGATGTTGAAATGAGCGAAGGTAGAAATCAAGAAAGAGCATCAAGTGTTGATGGTTTACAAGACCACTAGTTTCAAGAAAAAGGGCAAAGGGAAAGAAAGGGAACTTCAATAAGAATGGCAAGCAAGTTGTCACTCCCGTGAATAAGCCCAAAGCCGAACCCAAGCCTGAAACTGAGTGCCTCTACTACAAAGGAAATGGTCACTGGAAGCGGAATTACCCCAAATACTTGGCGGATAAGAAGGATGGCAAAGTGAACAAAAGTATATTTGATATACATGTTATTGACGTGTACTTTACTAGTGTTCATAGTAACCCCAGGGTATTTGATACCGGTTCAGTTGCTAAGATTAGTAACTCGAAACAGGAGTTGCAAAATGAACAGAGACTAGTTAAGGACAAGGTGACGATGTGTGTTGGAAATGATTCCAAGGTTGATAAGATCACCATCGCACACTCCTTTTACCTTCGGGATTAGTATTGAACCTAAAATAAATGTTATTTGGTGTTTGCGTTGAGGATGAATATGATTGGATCATGTTTATTGCAATACGGTTATTCATTTAAGTCAAAGAATAATTGTTATTCTATTTACATGAATAAAACCTTCTATGATCATACACTTAATATAAATGGTTTATTGAATCTCGATTGTAGTGATACACATATTCATAATATTGATGTCAAAAGATGCAAAGTTGATAATGATACTACAACATACTTGTGGCACTGCCGTTTAGGTCATATTGGTGTAAAGAGCATGAATAAACTCCATGCGGATGGAGTTTTGGAATCACTTGATTATGAATCATTTGATGCTTGTGAACCATGCCTCATGGGCAAGATGACAAAGACTTCGTTCTTCGGAACAATGGAGCAAGCCACTCACTTATTGGAAATAATACATACTGATGTATGCGGTCTGATGAGTGTTGAGGCTCGCGGCGGGTATCGTTATTTTCTAACCTTCACAAATGATTTAAGCAGATATGGGTATATCCACTTAATGAAACACAAGTCTGAAACATTTGAAAAGTTCAAAGAAGTTCAGAGTGAAGTGGAGAATCATCGTAACAAGAAAATAAAGTTTCTACGATCTGATCGCGGAGGCAAATATTTGAGTTATGAGTTTGGCCTTCATTTAGAACAATGTGGAATAGTTTCACAACTCACGCCACCTAGAACACCACAACGTAATGGTGTGTCCGAACGTCGTAACCGTACTTTATTGGATATAGTGCGATCTATGATGTCTCTTACCGATTTACCACTATCGTTTTGGGGTTATGCATTAGAGACAGCTGCATTCACGTTAAATAAGGCACCATCTAAATCCTTTGGGACGACACCATATGAACTATGGTTTGGCAAAAACCTAAGTTGTCGTTTCTTAAAGTTTGGGGTTGCGATGCTTATGTGAAAAAGCTTCAACCTGATAAGCTCGAACCCAAATCAGAGAAATGTGTCTTCATAGGATACCCGAAGGAGACTGTTGGGTACACCTTCTATCACAGATCCGAAGGCAAGATATTCGTTGCTAAGAATGGATCCTTTCTAGAGAAGGAGTTTCTCTCGAAAGAAGTGAGTGGGAGGAAAGTATAACTTGATGAGGTAATTATACCTTCTCCCGAATTGGAAATTAGTTCATCATAGAAATCAGTTCTGGTGATCCCTACACCAATTAGTGAGGAAGCTAATGATGATGATCATGAAACTTCAGATCAAGTTACTACTGAACCTCGTAGGTCAACCAGAGTACGATCCGCACTAGAATGGTACGGTAATCCTGTACTTGACCATGACGAACCTACGAACTATGAGGAAGCGATGATAAGCCCAGATTCCGCCAAATTGCTTGAGGCCATGAAATCTGAGATGGGATCCATGTATGAAGAACAAAGTGTGGACTTTGGTTGACTTGCCCGATGATCGGCAAGCCATTGAGAATAAATGGATCTTTAAGAGGAAGACGGATGCTGATGGTAGTGTTACTATCTACAAAGCTCGAATTGTCGCAATAGGTTTTCGACAAGTTCAAGGTGTTGACTACGATGAGATTTTCTCACTCGTAGCAATGCCTAAGTCTGTCCGAATCATGTTAGCAATTGCCACATTTTATGAAATCTGGCAAATGGATGTCAAAACTGCATTCCTTAATAGATTTCTTAAAGAAGAGTTGTATATGATGCAACAAGAAGGTTTTGTCAATTCTAAAGGTGCTAACAAAGTGTGCAAGCTCCAGCGATCCATCTATGGACTGGTGCAAGCATCTCGGAGTTGGAATATACGCTTTGATGAGTTGATCAAAGCATATAGTTTTATACAGACTTGTGGTGAAGCCTGTATTTACAAGAAAGTGAGTGGGAGCACTACAACATTTCTGATAAGTATATGTGAATGACATATTGTTGATCGGAAATAAAGTAGAATATTCTGGAAAGCATAAAGGAGTGTTTGAAAGGAGTTTTTCAAAGAAAGACCTCGGTGAAGCTGCTTACATATTGAGCATCAGGATCTATAGAGATAGATCAAGACGCTTGATAAGTTTTTTCAATGAGTACATACCTTGACAAGATTTTGATGTAGTTCAAAATGGAATAGTCAAAGAAGGAGTTCTTGCCTGTGTTGCAAGGTGTGAAGTTGAGTAAAGACTCAAAACCTGACCACGGCAGAAAATAGATAGAGAATGAAAAGTCATTCCCTATGCCTCAGTCATAGGTTCTATAAAGTATGATATGCTGTGTACCTCACCGTGAGTTTGGCAAGAGGGTACAATAGTCATCCAGGAGTGGATCACTGGACAGCGGTCAAAATTATCCTTAGTGGAATAAGGATATGTTTCTCGGTTATGGAGGTGACAAAAAGCTCGTCGTAAAGGGTTACGTCGATGCAAGCTTTGACACTGATCCTGATGACTCTAAGTCTCGATCTGGATACATATTGGAAGTGGGAGCAATTAGCTAGAGTAGCTTCATGCAGAGCATTATAGACATAGAAATTTGCAAAATACATACGGATCTGAATGTGGCAGACCCGTTGACTAAACTTCCCTCACAAGCAAAACATGATCACACCTTAGTACTCTTTGGGTTTTAATCACATGGCGATGTGAACTAGATTATTGACTCTAGTAAACCCTCTGGGTATTGGTCACATGGCGATGTGAACTATAGAGTGTTAAATCACATGACGATGTGAACTATTGGTGTTAAATCACATGGCGATGTGAACTAGATTATTGACTCTAGTGCAACTGGGAGATTGAAGGAAATATGCCCTAGAGGCAATAATAAAGATGTTATTTATATTCCTTATATCATGATAAATGTTTGTTATTCATGCTATAATTATATTAACCGGAAACTTGATACATGTGTGAATACATAGACAAAACAAAGTGTCTCTAGTATGCCTCTACTTGACTAGCTCATTAATCAAAGATGGTTAAGTTTCCTGACCATAGACATGTGTTGTCATTTGATGAACGGGATCACATCATTAGGAGAATGATGTGATGGACAAGACCCATCCGTTAGCTTAGCATGTTGATCGTTCAGTTTTATTGCTATTGCTTTCTTCATGACTTATACATATTCCTTTGACTATGAGATTATGCAACTCCCGAATACCGGAGGAACACCTTGTGTGCTATCAAACGTCAAAACGTAACCGGGTGATTATAAAGATGCTCTACACGTGTCTCCAAAGGTATTTGTTTGGTTGGCATAGATCGAGATTAAGATTTGTCACTCTGAGTATCGGAGAGGTATCTCTGCGCCCTCTCGGTAATGCACATCACTATAAGCCTTGCAAGCAATGTGACTAATGAGTTAGTTGCGGGATGATGCATTACGGAACTAGTAAAGAGACTTTGCGGTTACGAGATTGAACTAGGTATGATGATACCGATGATCGAATCTCGGGCGAGTAACATACCGATGACAAAGAGAATAACGTATGTTGTTATGCGGTTTGACCGATAAAGATCTTCGTAGAATATGTTGGAGCCAATATGGGCATCCAGGTCCCACTATTTGTTATTGACCGGAGATGTGTCTCGGTCATGTCTACATAGTTCTCGAACCCGTAGGGTCCGCACGCTTAACGTTCGGTGACGATTTGTATTATGAGTTATGTGATTTGATGACCGAAGTTTGTTCGGAGTCCCGAATGAGATCACAGATATGACGAGGAGTCTCGAAATGGTTGAGAGGTAAAGATTCATATATTGGAAGGCTATATTCGGACATCGGAATGGTTCCGAGTGATTCGGGTATTTTTTGGAGTACCGAAGAGTTACGGGAATTCGCCGGGGGAAGTTAATGGGCCTTATTGGGCTTTAGTGGAGAGAGGGAAGAAGGGCAACGAGGTGGCGCGGGCCTCCCCCCTGCCCAAACCGAATTGGACAAGGGTTGCGGGCGCGACCCCCCCTTTCCTTCTCCCTCTCCCTCCTTTCCTTCTTTCCCACTCCGAAAAGGAAAGGGAATCCTACTAGGACTTGGGAGTCCTAGTAGGACTCCCTACACTTGGCGCACCCCTAGGAGGGACGGCCTCTCTCCCTTCCTCCTTTATATACGTGAGCAGGGGCACCCCAAAGGCACTCCAAGATTTTTCTTAGCCGTGTGCGGTTCCCCCCTCCACAGTTACACACCTCGGTCATATCGTCGTAGTGCTTAGGCGAAGCTCTGCGCCGGTAAGTTCATCATCACCGTTGCCACGCCGTCGTGCTGACGGAACTCTCCCTCGTCCTCAACTGGATCAAGAGCTCGAGGGACGTCATCGTGTTGAACGTGTGCTGAACACGGAGGTGCCGTATGTTTGGTACTTGGATCGGTTGGACCGTGAAGACATTCGACTACATCAACCGCGTTGATATAACACTTCCGCTTTCGGTCTACAAGGGTACGTGGACACACTCTCCCGTCTCGTTGCTATGCTTCTCCTAGATAGATCTTGCGTGATCGTAGGATTTTTTTTTTGAAATACTACGTTCCACAACAGAGTATTCAGGCGGCGACAATAGTCGTCGACAGAGGTGCTGTCCTGGTGACACCCAAAAAACTCTTGCTACAAAAAAACACGACGCTGGAGCTGGTTGTTGGTGAAGAGCCCGTTCAGCTTGGTTCACACGGCGCAGGCATCATCACCGTCCTGCACGACCGTCTGGAAGAGGTCCGGCGACATGGTGAGGAAGAACCAGCGGATGATCGTGGTGTCGATGGTGGACCAATCATGGAGCTCGGGGACGAGGCTGGAGTCGACGGTGCCGTCCACGTGGTTGATGAGATGATACTCCCGTTACACGAGGGAGAAATACGTCTTCCATGTGTAGTAGGAGGAGTCCGCCTGGGAGAGACGAACCGGCACGCGCTCGAAGATGTTCAGGTTGCGGATGTCGTTCACGTCGGGAGGGTTGGCATCGACGAACGGGTTGGAGTTGGTGGACGCGGAGTAAGTGACAGACGACATGACGGCGAGGTCGGCTCGGGGTGGCGCGCGGGTGGTGCGGGTTAGGGTTTTGGACTCGGCGGCGGCAGCGGGACTCGACGGCGGCAACCGAGTTAGGGAGGAGGGCGCGCGGCGGCAGGGAGAGGGAAAGCGGCGACCGGCGCGGGGAGACGTCCAAGCGGCGGCGCGGAGGAGGAGGCGGCGGCGGAAGCGGGGAAAGAAACCTAAAAACTAATACCATGTATGATGTGTGAATTGTAGGATGTATTGCTAATGGCAAAGGCACGTATATATGATGTACAAGAGGTGGGCCACGACCTCAACTATACAAGAAACTAGGAGGTGGGCCCAATACGCAGATATGCACAACACATATACTCAACACCCGCCACGACAGAAGGTCGTGCAGGAGCCTGCGGCCATGCAGCCACCGCAGGGGCCGCCTGCCCACCTCTGGCAGCCGCCGCCGTACATCAACCTCACTGGAGGCGACGAGGAAAAGGACGGCGTCGCCTGAAGACAACGACGGCATCGACGACGGCCATGGCGGCGACGGCATCTAGTTTTTTTAAATATTTTTTAAGTTTTAAGTTAAGTTTAATGTGCAGGTCGTAAACTTGTTTTAAACGGTTTAAATATTTTACAACTGTTTAATTAAGTTTATTTCTATGTTTTTAAATGTGTGGTTTTTTTTATCTTGGGCCAGACAAAATGTGATGCGGCCGCGCGTTGGATGCGCCGACTAGCGGACGGTCAGACTGGACACGGGCCTCCATTTTGCCGCCCCACAGGGAGGAAATCTGGACAAAACGTAAGTCGGATTTGTGGTCGTTGGAGTTGGCCTGAGTCGCTCGTTTCATGGCCACCACTGGTCCGGTCTGGGTGCAAGGCCACACCGTGCATACGTTAAGGTGCTTTCAGCCCTTCACCACCACACCACAGTCCACTGGTCAGTCAAGGTAGCAGGATCACGGTACTGTATATATAACGCAACATACACACGCCACTTACATCCCACTGAGACTGGCCTTCAGCAGAACCTGCATGCGTGTGGACTAGGACACGATCGTGCGTGTTTGTGTGGCAACCGAGAGAGTTCGTTACGGCCGGGCAGTGCGGGCGGTGCTAATCCAATTGGCAGAACACCACACGATCCCTGGATGTGAACCGGTAAAAGGTGCAGGAGGTCGCCTTCGTGCATGTATACATCGTGGTGCGCACCAACGAACCGTGGAAAAAGTGCAGGCAGCAGTGGCTAGTAGCCGCACGTACGTGCGTTCATCCAGCTTACACGCGTAACAAAGGTGTGCGTGTGTGGTAATCGTTTGCCAAAATGGGTTAGACCTAGTTAGTGCACCAGGTAGGCTTAGCCTACGCACGCAGTGAGAAGAGCACGCTCGCTCACAGCCGCATAAGAGCAACTCCAATGGGGCGACCCATTTCATTCGCCCGCGTCCGTTTGAGTCGGCGCGGACAAAAGTGGCGACCCAACGCGCTGACCCAAACTCAAATCGTATCTGGCTGGCGTCCGCGCCGACCCATTTCCGGCCCAATATTGCGCCTGGAATGCGTCGGCGCAGACGCGCCGCGCGTCTCCTCGCCGTCCGCCGCGTCCCCACCTGGCGGCCGTCCAACTACGACGGTCAACATTATTTACAACGACCGCCCACCTTGAGCCCACGCGTCAGCGATGGCGGTCGTCCCTTTTTAAGCCGGGTGTGCGGCGGGGGCCGTCCTCATCCACTGCCACTCGCCCCCGTCCCCATCTGGCCACCCCTGCCCCTAGGCCGGCGACAACCCTAGCCACCGCCAGCATGGGCTTCTTCTCCGGCATCGGCAGCAGCGGCAAGGGCAAGGCCCCCGCCCGCCATTGCCCCTCCCTTCCCGCCCTCCCCGCGCCGCCGCGCGCTCCCTGACAGAGGCAGCGCATCAATGTGCCGGTGCACCAGGCCGAGTGGCACTAGCAGCAACGTGTGCCTCTGCCGTCCCCCGACGCGACGCTGCCGCATGACTGGCATTTGGATCCGGAGAGGATCCCAGTGCCAGCGGCGCCGCGGACGGCGAGGGCCCATGCGGAGGAGGTGCGGCGCCGGCGGGCGTTGCTGACGCCGGAGCAGCGCGCCGAACCGCACTACGCCGTCGACTCGCCCAACTGGGCTCGATGGTTCGCCTTCGAGCACGAGGAGGCGAGGCGACGCGGCGTCCGGGGCATCGACCGCAGCCTGCCGCCGCCCCCGCTCGTCGTCCGCGACGAGGACCAGGAGGCCGAGGCCGCCTACCAGGTGGCCATTAAGAAGAGCGAGGAGGAGGAGCGGTGGAGGGAGGCGGATGAGGCGGCTTTCCAGGCTGCCATGGCGGAGGCCATGGCCCTCTCCGCGGCGGGCTACTGCGTCGTGCCGCCGGTGACCCCGCCGTCCCCGCCCAAAGCCGAGCCGGAGGAGCCGGCCCCGCTCGAGCGCTACTCCTGGACCGGAGTAGTGCGCGAGTGGGTCAGCGCTCCGCCGATCTGGCTCGGGGTGACGAAGAAGCAGGAGGCGGCCTACCTCGACCACGGGCGCCGCGTTCGGCGGGCCGAGGAGCGCCGGGAGGGCGAGCGCCTGCAGATGCTCGACTGCGAGGCCGAAGAGGAGGCGCGCCAGGCCCAGGCAACGGCGGCGCAGCCCGACATCGCCGCCCTCTGGAACACGGCGTTCCCCTGGGCCAGCCCTGCGCCGACGCTGATCGATCTCACCGGCCCCGACGTAGACGCCGCCACCGATGAGGACGCCTATGGCAGCGCATCGTCTAGTTTTTAGTTTTTTGTATGTTAATTAATGTAATGTGGACTTTGGCCGGCCTTCGTGGCCGGCTTTTATGTTTAATTAAATGCATGCGTTTATTTATAAAATGCTTTTAAACTTTTTTTGGCGCGCCGACAAAATGGGTCGAACCAGCATTGGGCACTTGCGCCGACCCAAACACAGCGCCGGACGTTTGTGTCCGCCGGGCCGACCCGAACGGACAAAAAGCGGACAAAAATGCTGTCCGTTTGGGTCGGCCTGTTGGAGTTGCTCTTAGTGTTTTCCTGCATTTCGACCAGACTGTGTAGACATATGTCCGGAGCAGAGTGTGGGGAGCTTGGTGTTTTTCTCTACGAAATGCCGGCGTGTTCACAAACGCAAAGGCGGACGGTTGGCTCTTGGCTGCCAAACCCCTCATGGTCTATTTCATTCATGCTATCGTGGAAATGTGGGAAGTGATGTAAAGAGTGTTGCTCCACGCATTATGCTCGCTGATAGGATATAGTATGCCTTATCTGAAAACTGCTGAAATTTGAGATGGGCTCTAGGCCATGTAGCAATTTCTGAAAAATCTCTAAGCGCCCATGTGGGTTATATGGCACTAGGTGTAGTGGGAAGTTTAGTCCCACCCCGGAAGTGGAAGAGGAGTTGGACCTCCTTATAAGGGTTTCTCTTCTACATGCTATTGGAGCTTGAGAAGAGAAGAGGCCATCGCGCACTCCTCCTCCGCCGCCCGCCTTGCCACGCCACGCCTCGCCACGACGCGCCGCGCCGCGCCGCGGGTTGCGGGATTGAGCCGAGCTTACACCTACGCGCTTATTTTTGCCAGTCACTAACGGAGAGTTTTCTGACAGCTGGGCCACGATCTGAGACGTCGGATCGTGGGCTGTCACGGACTCGGACGTCTCTCCACGCGGCTGCGCCTATAAGTGTGCGGTGTCTCCTAACCCTAGCCACCACGAACAGATCACATCTGCTCCACGCGCACGTCCACCGTCGTTCCCTTGCTGCTGCCGCCGCCGGTGACTCCATCCCGTCCGCCGCGTACACGGTCGACGGGAGAGCAGGTCTCCGAAACCACGCCCTTCTGGTTCCTGTACGGGGTGAGGGGCGAATAGGTTTTTGGGCAGCGATTACGCGACTGCTCACTTCCGATCGTCTACTTCCTCTACGTCCGCGTCGCCTTCATCATCACCATGTCCACCGACGCCGAACGTGCCGCCGCCGAGAAAGCTGAAGCTGACAAGAAGGCCGCCGAGGACGCCGCTGCTGCCACCAAAGCCGCGGCCTCTGCATGGCCTACTGGAGGGTATAACTCGTTTATCCCGCTCCTACTGTTTTCTGTTTTAGCCATGCTAGCGTTATACGTAGATCTTTCTGCAATTAGCGTAGTATGTGCTACTTTGACTGAATATCAGTATGCGATCATATGTGTCAATGCCATGCTAGTGATTTACTCGTGGATTAATTTAATCGAGAAATTGCCTATTTACTCAACAATCCAAAAACCTATTATGTGTAGGAATTTTTCGGCAAGTGGCTTTGCCGCTGCACTGAAACCGGATAAGTTTACCGGTACATACTTTAAGCGTTGGCAGACTAAGACCACGTTATGGCTCACGGCTATGAACGTGTTCTGGGTCACCGGTGTCTCCACGGGAACGATTGCTCCTGAACAGGAGAAGGCGTTCAAGGAGGCTACCGTTGTGTTTCTCGGAGCAGTTCTTAGCGTGATCGGAGATAAACTGGTCGATGCATATTTACATGTGCATGTTGCCAAGGACTTGTGGGAGGCGCTCGAATCTAAGTTCGGGGCAGCCGATGCCGGAAGCGAGATGTATATTATAGAGCAGTTTCATGATTACAAGATGGTTGAAAACCGTCCTGTATTGGAGCAGGCTCATGAGATAATATGCATTGTTAAGGAGCTTGAACTTCTTAAGTGCGAGTTACCGGGCAAGTTTGTCGCGGGCTGCATAATCGCTAAGCTCCCTAATTCCTGGAGGAACTTTGCCACCACTCTGAAACATCAGAGGCGTGAATTCTCTGTGGAGGATGTCATTGGCCATCTGAGTGTTGAGCAGAATTCAAGGGCAAAGGACTCGCACGGAAAAGGGGCCGAAGGGACTTCTGTCGCCAACATGGTGAACCAGAAGAACTTCAACTCCCACAAGCCCAAGGGAAAGAACGGTGTCCAACACAATACCGACTTTAAGAAGAAGGGTAAGAAGACCTTCAAGAAGAACAAGAAGGACGAGGGCTGCTTCACTTGTGGTTCGGTTGAACATTGGGCCAACAAGTGCCCAAACAAGTACAAGAAGTCAGGACAGGACTCCAAGTCCGTCAACATGACTGTGGACAACAATGAGAATGGTGCACCTGGGTACGGTAATTTATTTACTGTTTTTTCAGTGTTTCAGCCCACCGATTGGTGGGTGGACACAGGTGCAGGTGTACATGTGTGTGCTGACATGTCATTGTTCACTTCTTACCAGGTCACAGGCCACGGGTCCGTATTGATGGGGAATGGCGCGAGTGCTTCTGTTCATGGTGTTGGCACGGTCGATCTGAAGTTTACTTCGGGAAGGATCGTGCAGCTGAAGAACGTGCAGCATGTCCCCGCCATCAAGAAGAACCTCGTTAGTGGCTCCCTTCTATGTAGAGAAGGGTTTAAGTTGGTTTTCGAGTCTAATAAATTAGTTGTTACGAAATATGGACTCTTTGTTGGAAAAGGTTATGAGAGCGGAGGGATGTTCCGCCTTTCCCTCGCAGATTTTTGTAATAAAGTCGTGAACCATGTTCATTCGAATGTTAATGAATCTGAGGTTTGGCATTCACGTCTTTGTCACATTAGTTTCGGTGTTATGACGCGGCTAGCCAAGTTGGATTTAATCCCGAGTTTTACTTTAGCCAAAGGCTCTAAGTGCCTTTCATGTGTGCAAGCTAAGCAACCTCGCAAGCCTCACAAGGCCGCGGAGGAGAGACATTTGGCACCATTAGAACTCATACATTCTGATCTTTGTGAGATGAATGGTGTGTTGACTAAAGGTGGAAAGAAATACTTCATGACATTGATAGATGATTCCTCTAGATATTGCTATGTGTACCTGTTAAATACTAAAGATGAGGCTCTACACTACTTTAAAATCTATAAGGCAGAAGTTGAGAATCAACTTGAAAAGAAAATTAAACGAGTCCGGTCAGATCGTGGTGGAGAGTACTTCTCGAGTGAGTTTGATTCCTTCTGTGCGGAACACGGCATTATTCATGAGAGGACGCCTCCCTATTCACCCCAGTCAAACGGGGTTGCCGAGCGGAAAAACCGTACTCTAACTGATTTGGTTAACGCCATGTTAGATACATCGGGTTTATCCAAGGCATGGTGGGGGGAGGCTATATTGACGGCATGTCATGTCCTGAATAAAGTTCCGACAAAGGATAATGAGATCACTCCCTATGAGAAATGGGCAAAGAGGAGGACAACACTCTCGTACTTGCGCACTTGGGGCTGTCTGGCGAAAGTCAATGTGCCGATCCCCAAAAAGCGTAAGCTTGGACCCAAGACTGTGGACTGCGTTAATTTGGGCTACGCTAAGAACAGCGTTGGCTATAGATTTCTAGTAGTGAAATCTGAGGTACCTGACCAGAAGGTCGGTACAATTATGGAGTCTAAGGATGCTACATTCTTCGAGGATACTTTTCCTATGAGAGATATGCAAAGCACTTCTAGACAGGAATCGGAGGAGACTCCTGAACCTGCCATCCCTATGGAATATTATGAACAAACACATGATGAAAATCCTGAGGAGGATGACGAGGAAACCCTTGGTAGGGGCAAGAGACAAAGGACTGCAAAGACCTTTGGTGATGATTTCTTCGTGTACCTCGTGGATGATACTCCCACTTCTATTTCAGAAGCGTATGCCTCTTCAGAAGCTGACTACTGGAAGGATGCGGTCCGTAATGAGATGGATTCCATCATGGCTAACGGGACATGGGAGATCACTGAACGTCCCTATGGTTGCAAACCATTAGGATGTAAGTGGGTGTTCAAGAAGAAGCTTAGGCCCGATGGCACAATTGAAAAGTACAAGGCTAGGCTTGTGGCCAAGGGCTATGACCAGAAAGAAGAGGAAGATTACTTCGACACTTATTCACCTGTAGCTAGACTGACCACCATTCGAGTATTACTCTCGTTGGCAGCCTCGCATGGTCTTCTCGTCCACCAGATGGATGTTAAGACGGCTTTTCTGAATGGAGAGCTAAAAGAGGAAATCTACATGCAACAGCCAGATGGCTTTGTGATAGATGGTCAGGAAAGAAAGGTGTGTAGGTTGCTGAAATCTTTATATGGCCTGAAGCAAGCACCTAAGCAATGGCATGATAAGTTTAATACAACTCTGACATCTGTTGGTTTCGTTGTTAATGAGGCTGACAAATGTGTATACTATCGCCATGGTGGGGGTGAAGGAGTTATACTGTGCTTGTATGTTGATGACATACTGATATTCGGAACCAACCTCAAAGTCATTGAGGAGGTCAAGTCGTTTTTGTCTCAGAACTTTGAGATGAAAGACCTTGGTGTGGCTGATGTTATCTTGAACATCAAGCTACTGAGAGATAATGAGGGTGGGATTACACTTCTGCAATCCCACTATGTTGAGAAGGTGTTGAGTCGTTTTGGATATTCGGATTGCACACCATCTCAAACACCATATGATCCTAGCGTGTTGATTCGAAAGTCCAAAGGCACGGCTATAGATCAGTTGAGATACTCTCAAATCATTGGTTCACTGATGTACCTAGCGAGCGCAACGAGGCCCGACATCGCGTTTGCTGTGAGCAAACTGAGCCGGTTTGTTTCCAAACCGGGTGATGTACATTGGCATGCTGTTGAACGAGTCATGCGCTATCTGAAAGGTACTATGAACTATGGACTTCACTATACCGGAGACCCGTCGGTACTTGAAGGGTATAGTGATGCAAATTGGATCTCTGATGCTGATGAGATGAAGGCCACAACTGGGTATATGTTTACTCTTGGAGGTGGCGCTGTTTCCTGGAAGTCTTGCAAGCAAACGATCTTAACGAGATCGACAATGGAAGCAGAATTAACGGCATTAGACACATCTGGTGTCGAAGCGAGATGGCTTCGAGATCTTTTGATGGACTTGCCATTGGTTGATAAACCGGTTCCGGCTATCCTTATGAACTGTGACAATCAGACTGTCATCACCAAGGTGAAGAGTTCAAAGGACAACATGAAGTCCACCAAACACATAAGAATGAGATTAAAAGCTGTCAGAAAATTAAGAAACTCCGGAGTGATAGCGTTGGACTATGTCCATACGGCTAAGAATCTGGCAGATCCCTTTACGAAAGGGCTATCACGTGTTGTGATAGATAATGCATCGAGGGAGATGGGTATGAGACCCACATGAGTTGCCATGGTAGTAACCCAACCTATGTGATCGGAGATCCCGTGAATTAGGACCTGGGAAAACAAGCCAGTGGTGAACTGAGGAGAGTAAATATACTAACCCACTCCGTTGGAGATGCAATACTCTCGATACTGTATGGTAGGATGACTACTGTCTTAATGTGTTCCGAAGCTTATATAAGCAAGATGCTATCCTACAGAGTGATCTTTGTAGGAACACTCCTATATGAGTCCGACTGCTGGTCACAGTCTATGAGATTGGGGTGATCTCTAGTAAGCTCATGAATAGGCCAGGAGTGTGACTTATATGCTCCACCCGAGGGGTCAGCCTTCGGCAGCCCAGTACTAGTAAGACATGTGGTGAAACTTCTTTACGCCAAACTGACAATTCAAGGCATAGTCCATTGTTCAGTTGTGAAGGAGTGTAGCTACTTGCTCTAGGTGAAGCTCAACCTTAACAGGTCTTCACTAAAACACTGGTATATCGAAACAGTAATTGGAACAGAGGACACAATGGGCCCTCGAGATCTGGTGGGGGATTGCTGAAATTTGAGATGGGCTCTAGGCCCATGTAGCAATTTCTGAAAAATCTCTAAGGGCCCATGTGGGTTATATGGCACTAGGTGTAGTGGGAAGTTTAGTCCCACCCCGGAAGTGGAAGAGGAGTTGGACCTCCTTATAAGGGTTTCTCTTCTACATGCTATTGGAGCTTGAGAAGAGAAGAGGCCATCGCGCACTCCTCCTCCGCCGCCCGCCTTGCCACGCCACGCCTCGTCACGACGCGCCGCGGGTTGCGGGATTGAGCCGAGCTTACACCTACGCGCTTATTTTTGCCAGTCACTAACGGAGAGTTTTCTGACAGCTGGGCCACGATCTGAGACGTCGGATCGTGGGCTGTCACGGACTCGGACGTCTCTCCACGCGGCTGCGCCTATAAGTGTGCGGTGTCTCCTAACCCTAGCCGCCACGAACAGATCACATCTGCTCCACGCGCACGTCCACCGTCGTTCCCTTGCTGTTGCCGCCGCCGGTGACTCCATCCCGTCCGCCGCGTACACGGTCGACGGGAGAGCAGGTCTCCGAAACCACGCCCTTCTGGTTCCTGTACGGGGTGAGGGGCGAATAGGTTTTTGGGCAGCGATTACGCGACTGCTCACTTCCGATCGTCTACTTCCTCTACGTCCGCGTCGCCTTCATCATCACCATGTCCACCGACGCCGAACGTGCCGCCGCCGAGAAAGCTGAAGCTGACAAGAAGGCCGCCGAGGACGCCGCTGCTGCCACCAAAGCCGCGGCCTCTGCATGGCCTACTGGAGGGTATAACTCGTTTATCCCGCTCCTACTGTTTTCTGTTTTAGCCATGCTAGCGTTATACGTAGATCTTTCTGCAATTAGCGTAGTATGTGCTACTTTGACTGAATATCAGTATGCGATCATATGTGTCAATGCCATGCTAGTGATTTACTCGTGGATTAATTTAATCGAGAAATTGCCTATTTACTCAACAAAAACGAAGGAGAAGGAATCCTCATCCAGTCGTCCCTCCATCTCCTTGTCTCGGCGGCGCAACCGTGCTCTGCCCGGCACGATGTGTAGCACGTGGGGGCATCTTCTCATCAGAGCCGTCTTGCATCTCGAATCAGGCCGTCTTGTATATCGAATCAGGGCTTGCTTGGAATTTCGTAGTGATGCTGCCGTGCGGGAGGAGGAGATGAATAGAAAAGTAGGCAAAGACATCACAACAAAAAGAGAAGGAAGGGAGAGCGGTGACTGAGCCCGGGCATAAACAGTTCCGCGATTTAATATAGGAAAAAGTTCAAAAAATTCTAAATATTTTTATGGTGCAAGATTCTCCTGTGTGTGAACTCCGTGCAAAATTTTATGAAGTTTGGACATTCAAGGAGCTCGTGACAAAAAAGACAAATTTCGGATGTATGAGAAAATTTAGAAAATCGTACTGTTCATGCCTGATTTTTTCTTTTTTTGCCACGAGCTCCTCAAATGGCCAAACTTCACAAAAATTTACACGGATTTCACACACAAGAGCATCTTGCACCTCAAAAAATAGAATTTTCTGAACTTTCTTTGTATTTAAAATCGAGGTACTGTTCACAGGCTCCGGGTTGAATTATCGGAAGGCAAAGATCTTTTCTTTTACATAAATAAAAAAAACATTTGAGCCACAGAAGAATTAGTAGGGACTACTCAATATCGGTTCGAGCTCATGACAAGATAGCTAAGGGACAGCCCGCTCGGATGGGCCGCACTATATCTCGCTTACAGCGAGACCGAGTGTGCTCTCATGACAGGCGGCTCACCTAATGGGCCGGCCCAGGCGCGCGGGACGCCAGGGCCCAGTTTTTCTCACGTTTTTTGTTTATTTTTTACATTTGTTTGTACTTCCGAATATTCTTAATAAATGTATTACACAAACACTTTACATAAAACATTTGAAAAAACTGTTAACCAAGCATTTCCAAATTTTTAAAAGTGTAGAAAGGAAATGTTTCTCACGTATATGTAAAATATATACAAAAAAATATACAATGTGTGTGAAAAAACTTGATCAAGTATTTAAAAACTGTTAATCAAGTATTTGAAAAAATAACATGTATTGAAATGCTTTGTTAATCATGCATTTGATAAAAATGATAAACAAGTATTTAAAAATGTAATCAAGCATTTGATTTTTTTTAAATATGTATAAAAAATCTTGACCATGTATTACAAAATGTTCTTCAAGCATTTAAAAAAAGTTAAAAGTGTCTATAGAAAAACTGTTGACCATGTATTAAAATTGGTTAAACTTGTATTTGAAAAATATTCAACCTCTACTAGAAAAATGTTCTTCGTGTATAACAAAAATGTAGAATTAAAACAAAAAAGAAAGAAAGAAAAAATAAAAACACATTTAGGAAAACACATTTTTTTGGGAAAACAAAAGGTTTGTCTCAGATAATGTCAAATATTTTAATTCTCCTTTTTTTCGAAAGAAACGTTTTTACAAAATAAAGTATGAACATTTTAGTTTCTTGTCGAAGGTTTAGTACTAATATGGATAATGCTGCAACAATTAGTATGGATCGAAGAAGTATTAAGTTTTGCAAACATCTTTGAAAAAAGTGAACATGTTTTGAAAACGTGCACATTTTTTCAAATTTTTGAGAAATTATGAAAAATGGTATATATTTTCCCAATTGCTAATGTTTCTAATGGTGATCATTTTTTTAATACACAAACATTTTTCCAAAAACTTCTTTAAATGTAATTTTCTGTAAATTTGAAAACAATTAAGAAAATGAACTTATTTATAATTGAAATATTATTGATTTTTTATAACATTTACAAAAATTGTAAACAATTGTTTTATCTTTATATTTGTTTGCAGAAAGCAAAAAGGAAAAGGAAAGAAAAACCTGAAACAAACCTACAACGAAAAGAAAAGAAAAAAATGTGCAAATAAAAAGGTCAGGATCCTCCTGAAACCGGATGCCTGTCGTAGGTTCGCTCTCTAAATGGGCCTACTCATTTACATTATTGGCTCTCCCTTGTGTGTACGAAACGACGATACATTAAAGTTAAACGCATCAAATAAGTAACAAATAGTCAAATTTACTCCGCGCATGGTGCAACAACAGGCGAGCAAACGGCTACCATGATCACTGTAGATATGCTTAATAGGTTGCTGCAAAATTTGTAAAATGTTCTCGAATTCAAAAATTATTTTTTAATTTGAAATTTTAAAGAATAAAAAATGGTCCAACTTTCAAAAAGTATTCATGAATTCAAAAGTATGTTCACGAGTTCAAAAAGTCTTTTGAATTAAAGAAAAATTCTTAAAATCAATGAAATGTTTGTGAATTTGATTTTTTAGCCAACTAAATTTTTGACAAATTTAAATAGTCTTCACTGTACAAAATATGCCTGCAAATTCAAAAATTAAAAAATTATTGACGAATTTGAAAAATGTCATTAAATCAAAAACTATTTTTGTATTGGTTTTTGATGGATTTGAAATTATCCATTGGTTCAAAAGATGTTTGTGAATTTAAAAAATGTTCCCGATTTTGAAAAAACGTTCACGAGTTTAGAAACATGCTGCCAATTGCATTAATGCCATGAATTAAGAAGTTCACAAATTTAGAAAATGTTCACAAATTTCAAAATATGATCTCGAATTTAAAGTGGAAAAATAAAAAAGCCCACAAAAAAACCAAAATAATAACATAGATATAAATGAAAACCGTGTGGGAATGTTCTAGAACCTTACCAAACCACAAAAGGGGAGTGCGGGATATCTCTAATTGGGCCGGGCTCAGATATATCTCTAATTGGTCCATACAAACTATAGCGGGAACATACACGGGTGAGCATTGTCGGTTTCTATTGACCTAGGGGTTGAACAAGATCCAGCTACTTGTGAGAGCATCTAATTAACGAGCGCTCGTTCGGGAACCTCGCAACGATCAGCGCCACTTGGCGCGCTCCCAGCCGCCCGTTACGTGTCGCACTCTGGACGGTCCCTCCGGATTTTTTTCTTTTTCCGCACGCGTTTTCGGCTTTTTATACGTTATTTTTTTCGACGTTTCGGTTTTTCACCGGTCTTCCTGAACTTTTGGACCAAAATTTTTTTTCGCGAAAAAACTCATTTTTTTCCTTTTGCGAGAGTCACGGTTTTGCTTTCGCGAGAGTTACGGCCGTACCTCTCGGAAACGGAAAAAAACGCGTTTTTTGTGTTTTTTTTCTTCCGCTAAAGGCACGGTTTTGCTTTCGTGAGAGTCACGGCCGTGCCTCTCGGAAACGAAAAAAAACGCGTTTTCAGTTTTTTTTCCTTTCGCGAGAGGCACGGTTGTGCTTTCACGAGAGGCACGACCGTGCCTCTCGGAAACGGAAAAAAACGTGTTTTCTGTTTTTTTTCACGAGAGGCAGGGTTTTGCTCCCGCGAGAGGCATGGTTGTGCTTTCGCGAGAGGCACGGCCGTGCCTCCTCGGAAACGAAAAAAACGCGTTTTCACTTTTTTATTCCGGGAGAGGCACGGCTTTGCTTCCACGAGAGGTACAGTTGTGGTTTCACGAGAGGCATGGGCGTGCCTCTTTCGGAAAGGGAAAAAACCTGTGCTCCCGGTTCATTTTTTTCGTCCGGTTTTTTTCGTGTAAAAAAAGTTCGTCAAAACCTATCAACATGGGATCTAAATTTGAAGATCTCAACGCGAGGAATCCCACGGTGAAAACGGTTCGAGATTTCGACGCACGGTTAAAGAGATAAAACGTTTTGAATAAACGAATCTAAAAAAAAGGAAAACTCCCGGGTTGCGACAAGTGGCGGTGGGAGTGATCTTTGCAACGAGTATTCCTTCACTAGTGATTTCGGCTACTTGTACTGTTAAGTGTTTCTCAAAAAAAAAAAAAAACAGTACTGTTAAATTGGGGGCCGTGCTGAGGAGGCCAGAATGGTCCAGGCAGTACATCTGTGGCCATGTTGGTAGCCAGTCACAAAGTTCATCCAATCCCACCCGTAAAAACAAAGTTTATCCACTTCCCTCCGTAAGAAAAAGTTCATCCAATTCCCACTCATGACAAGAGAAGAGGCGTGAATCCAGTGAAATGTACATATAATATTAATTTCATGTGTTCTCTCTATCAAGTAGCCAAATGGTAAAACATTTTTTTAAAAGTATTGAGCGTTGGGTGTGATGGGCACCATGGTAAAACAAATTAAACCAAAGGAAAAGACACAAGTGAATGATTGGACGTGCTGCTGACTACCAAACGACAAGTTGGTGAATGAGTTACACTGATGTGAATAGAACGTGTCATGCGTACACATACTGATGATGCATGGCCACCCATCCACCAAATGGATAGGAACTAACTACGCCATGTGCACGTTGGCAACAAGCGTAGATTATAAAGTAACCATCGAAGTGTAAACCACAGATTCTGCAGGGTTTTCAAGTCCATTTCCTATAGCAAACGAATGTTGACCAATTGATCACCAATATTCACAGAGGCGGCAACTGATAGCCGGCCGATGAGTTTATAGCGATTAGGAGGTATCGGGATATTAATTCAAACAATGTTTAGGCGAGACTTTCAGCGAGTAATGACTCATCGTGTTATATACTATATATCGTTTAACATGTTAAATAAGTCGCCATGTGCCAGCCAGGATTCCCGTAGAAGCTTCTTTGAATGGATATGAGCAACAAGAGAGACTTGCTGCTAGAGCACAACCTCATCCACAAGAAGGTGCTTGTGCTTTCCCCATGGTAGAAGGCCACCAAAGAGTCTCTAGTCAGTGTCGATTATGTTGACGAGGCCTTCGACGAGCTGCTTATTCCACTAACCAACCCCCACGAGGTGGTCAAGGTCCGTTTCCGGGCTAAGTTCTTCGCAGAAAATCTACATAAATGGTTTTTAGAATTAAAATCAGTTTTTTAGAGTAGGATACTCCCTCGCCCATGTTGTCTTGGATATTGACACCGGTCTCCAACATACTAATTTGACTTTTTATATTTATATAAATAAATATTTATGAAAAATATATTGTTATAATACAAAATCGACTGCACATTTCTAGAAGACAAACATTTAATATTTGAAACCCAACTGGAATACTCACTCATTACTTTCTTCCTCTAGCGCATGATGTTGTTGTGGCTAATGTTGTGGATAGACGGCGTGGCGCAGAAGTTCCTCTTCATGGACACAAACGGGTTCTCGTGTAGTTTATGCACACCACATTAAAACATACGTCACCCGCAAAAAAAAAGACATTAAAACATACCATAGAAGTTCTTAAAATTCACAAAATAACGGAGTATATCGATACAATCCATGGTAGGATGCACACATGCATATGCTTGGTAACATAAATGGGGCGTGCTAAGCATATTGTTGTGTCCTCTTTGTACACAAGGGGAAGTTACTTTTGTCACAGTGAAGATAATTCTGATGCGTGTACATAACCTCTAATTAACATAGAAATCAAAAAGACGAAACAAAAAAAAATCTCTGATCTCAGCAAGCTGTCACACAAGAAGTTAGTGAATGAACGCATTCATGGGATTAAGACGTGACCACCAAACATTCGTGCACATAACGGTGATGACCTAGCTTCCTATAGAAATCTCTAAAAGGGCTTATATTTAGAAACGAAGGGAGTAGCTAGTGCACCAAGTGAGCTAACCTACTCACGCAATGCCGCAACCTAATTCTGTATTTTGACCAGACTTATATATACATCTGGAGCAGGGTGTGCCAAGCTTTTGTTTTTGTCTCTACGAATGACGTCTCGTTCACACAGAATGGTGGCGGTGGCGGCCAACATCTCAATGTACTACCATAGAATGGAATGTTTATCTGAAAACAAAGGAGAAGCATTTCTCATCCAACCATGCGTTTATTCTTGCCTTTGGCCGGTATGGTGATGGTGTGTACCACTTACGCATTTTTCCATTCGACCCCGCGAGACAGTTGAGTGATCTACTACGGCCTAGATGTTGCGTCTTGGCTTGGTTGAGTTTTGCAAAAATAAAAAATAAAAAAAGGATGTGTAGTGAGCAATAGCCTTTGCAACAACATTTTCTCTGAGCTAATGATATAGTGGGTAAATGAGCCACGCCAAATTGCATTGCTGCTGGAATAGTCACTCTACTAAAGCTTCCAATTTCTTTGAACACTTTCATTGCCAAGCTATAGAAAACCTGCAAAGAACAAAAACGAGCACCGGCAATGTAATTACTATGCAGTATCACATTTTAAACTATGTATAAGCACATTTTTTATGTATATGCATCTTTCGAAAGAAATAGCTACAAGCATAATAAGGACACATTGATTTATGTTCTTATAGACAATTTCGTACATAGAAGCAATTCTTCGGGGGCGCCATAATTTTGGACTCGTCGACATTGCCACCGCTAGCCTACTATCTCATTGAACAAGGGTGAGAAACAGAGGTCACAGGTGGACTGAGGACTACAACATCGTCGAAGCTATCAAGGAGTGCCTGCCGAAATGAGGTCATCTCCTACTTCACCATGATTAGGGGAAAGTGCATATCCCCAACAAAGACAATGCTTCCTAGTTATCTAGGCAACAAATAGTCTAAGCTATTGGTTTGTGTGAATCAACATGATTAGTAAAAAAATAAGATACCTGGGCAGTTGGCGGCATAAGATATTTTCGAGTAGTACATGGTCAGTACCAGATTCTTAAATTTTGATTGTACAAACACTCATGTTCAGTATGAACTGCCAAGATAATCAAACAAATTAAATAACAAATTTTGGTTATAATTTGAAATTAATTTGAATTTTACATGTAATCTAATAGACAGATAACTAGATGGGCCACCCTGTCTTACACTTTGCCATCGCAGCGTTTCTCCATTCAAATGAAGCTTTAGAGATTTGGATTCTGTCCGACCAAAGTAGTTCACACTAACAAATAACACATGATAAAAAAACTCAACCTGATCTTCCATACTCTTTGTGGATTCTTGAGACAACAACGGAAAAAATGAAAACAATCATTCAAGACTATCTACCAGAATTTATCGACTAGCTAGGACAAAACTCCCAGTATAAACCAGACAACTCATTGATGTACTCACAAGTAACACACACGCTTCCACATGGCTTGCACAACTCATCTTATTTTAGTGTGATTGTTGGGTGATAATCATAGTCAATGTGAGGATGCATGCACATGGCCGTTGCATATCAGGATTAGGAGGTATCAGGAGTGAAACTGTTCCTTTCTCTTCCATCCATACTGTTATGATGAACATAGGCATCTTCTAAATACAAGGGAAACTTAGACAGGTTAGCGTATTACAACTATTTAATATGATTTCATTAGAACTAATCAACTAATTAAGGATTTCGTTTTAGGTCGCTAATAATATTCTGCACATTTGCTTTTGCAGAAGCACAAAGGATGGCAATGGGTCGGGTTTGGATCGTGTTGAACAATATCAAATCCATATCCATATCCATGAAGACAGCCTTTACCCGCCCATGAAAAAAAATCCACGGGTGAAAAATTGTGTCCATATCCAAACCCGATGGATATCCATACCCACTACATATCCATTGGTCCTCTCAAGACATATTAATAAGACATAAGACAATGTTAACATAAGATCTTCCATTCTTCACCTCGTGGCAAGCTAGGCTTCACTTATGGTAAACATCAACCTATGGTAAATCAATATCCACTAACAACCTCGAGCTGGAGATGGTATCACACCTCAAAACACTACACCAAAGAAAAATGATCATGGACATTTTCCTTGTGGCTGCCTGGAGTCTTTGGAAAGAGAGAAATAACAACTACTTTTGCCAGGTGGACCCCTCAGTATCTTCATGGATGGCCAGATTCAAGAAGGATTTTGCTAACATCAGCCACATAGTTCCATCTCTGAATTACTAGCTTTGCTACCCCCTTTAGAAAGGGTTGTTCCTTCTACCCCCCCCCCCCCCCCCCCGCTCGCTGCACATATGTAACATAACACTTGTACCTTGATTTATATGATAATATACATGCAGTAGGAGCCTTTCCTACCGTCTAACCACTAAAAAAACCTAATATAATTTAGTATTTTTTTTAAAAGATGAGAATGATGAGTCATTTTGACGAGGAGATAAAAATAAGGGAAGGGGCGCTGGAGTATGTTGGTGGGGATTGAATTTTAACTAATAAAAGTTATGATGGAGATTGTGCAATTTCTTTATGTTTTACATAACAAAGTGTAAAATTACAGTGGGACATGTGACTGTGGGGTAGGGATAGCAGAACTTTGCCCATTAGTGCATGCTATCGGGTCGGGTTTGGGTGTATCCACGGGTACAAGATTATATCCATGCCCTACCCATGAGCAATCGGGTCGGGTTTGGGCGTTGCCCATGGGCACAAAAGCATATCCAAACCCTATCCATTCGGGTCGGATATCCATGGGTATCCATGTCCATGGGTAAATTGCCATCCTTAGAAGCACTCATGGGAAATGTCTGAGTACCATGACTTGTTCGAGTGCGGTGGACACCTTTTCTCTCATATGCTGGCAAGAATAAGCTTTTAATTCTAGTAAAAATACGCCCATATATGTGACTAATCCATGCCAAATTGCTCTGCTGCTGGACAGTCAATATACCGAAACTTCTACCATCAACTTCTGTGAAGACTTCCATTGGCTAACCTTCAAAGAACTGCAAAGCAAAAAAGTGAAGTCAATGTAATCAATATAGAATGTCATATTTTAAACTACATATAAGCACATCTTTTTATGTATATGCATAATTAGGTTCTTATAAAAAATCTTGTTCTTTTTGAATCCTGGATGTCCACAGCATGAAGGCATCATTTGGAAAGAAAAGAATGCTAAACTAAAATCAACTTAGTAGAAATAGTCCCGAAAGATATTCACTTGTATAAACACTATTTCAATTGTATCATGTTGAACAATACATCCTAACCGGCACTGCGGAGTGAGCATCTTGTAGGTGGTGATCTGCTGGCGGACCATGGTTGCTAGCGGATGATGATCTCAGAGCAGATTGAAATGGATTGGAGTGATGGTGGAGCTTGGGAGTGGCGGTGCAGACAGGATGGAGAGGGTGAAAATAGGATGAGTAGGGTTGAGGCTCGTTGTCTGGCTTAAATAGCCTGATTTGGTCCCTCGGGCTGCGCACCGGAGCGACGGCGTGAATGCGTCCTCACCGGATCGATGAGTTTTAGCGTGTGTCCGCGTGGGTCCTTTCAGTCAGTCTGAATTGGCGGACCCGTCCGGGCGAGACCGGACATCCTCATATCCGCCTCAGATATGAACTGAACATGGGGGCGCTGGTGAGCCCAAACGTATAGAACTGGTTTGAGGAGTCGGACTACAAGGTCATGATTTAGTGATCAGTCACTAACTGGGCTGCCCATTCGGAGCATCGAGGAGCCCATGCTCTAAGGATGCAGTGCACTAGCGTTTTGATGGGTCGTGGCCTCGTCGTCTGCGGTCGAGAAAGCCCGCGCTTCCAGGTGCGGAGGGAGACGAGGCGAATTCGAAATTTGGGCGTCCCGTTCTGCCGTTGTTGGTCATCATCAACATCGTCTCATGTTCGGAGATGCTCTTGACCAAAATGCTTTCACACGGTAAGAGATTGAGAAAAAGAAAAAGGACGCGTCTACACAGCGGCCGGCTGCTCCCTGGCGTTCCGGAGCAGCCGGCCAAAATAGGAAAACGTTTGATCCTTTTTGGCAAGTATTTGTCTCCCCCATCTGATTAGGAAAGATTTTATTGTCTCAACTGGCTAAACAGAAACAACCCATCAACAGTGCATTAAATGATCCACATGGATGCACTCGGTTGTTGGCTTTTTACCTGCATGGCGTGTGGTGGATGACTTTCTAGCATTTAATTCATGATTTATGAATTTTTGAAAAGCCATAACTTTTAAACCACGAATCCGAATTAAGATCCGTTTCCACCTTTGAAATCCTTGCGACGTGCTCTTCGAAACTAGATCCCGCATGGGTATGTTTCGATAAAATACTTTTTGTGCAATTTTAGTACATGTTTTGTGCAACCATCTAGCAGTCGATGTGCAACTAACCATAGTGGATGTGCAACTTGCTACCTCTTGAGCACTGCGTTGGTTTTCCCTTGAAGAGGAAAGGGTGATGCAGCAAAGTAGCGTAAGTATTTCCTTCAGTTTTTGAGAACCAAGGTATCAATCCAGTAGGAGGCCATGCACGAGTCCCTCGCACCTACACAAACAAATAAATCCTCGCAACCAACGCGATAAGGGGTTGTCAATCCCTACACGGTCACTTACGAGAGTGAGATCTGATAGATATGATAAGAAAATATTTTTTGTTTTTTTATGATAAAGATGCAAAGTAAAATAAAAGGCAATAAAAATAACTAAGTGTTGGAAGATTAATATGATGAAAAATAGACCCGGAGGCCATAGGTTTCACTAGTGGCTTCTCTCAAGAGCATAAGTATTTACGGTGGGTGAACAAATTACTGTTGAGCAATTGACAGAATTGAGCATAGTTATGAGAATATCTAGGTATGATCATGTATATAGGCATCACGTCCGAGACAAGTAGACCGACTCCTGCCTGCATCTACTACTATTACTCCACACATCGACCGCTATCCAGCATGCATCTAGAGTATTAAGTTCATAAGAACAGAGTAACGCTTTAAGCAAGATGACATGATGTAGAGGGATAAACTCATGCAATATGATATAAACCCCATCTTGTTATCCTCGATGGCAACAATACAATACGTGCCTTGCTGCCCCTATTGTCACTGGGAAAGGACACCGCAAGATTGAACCCAAAGCTAAGCACTTCTCCCATTGCAAGAAAGATCAATCCAGTAGGCCAAACCAAACTGATAATTCGAAGAGACTTGCAAAGATAACAAATCATATATAAAAGAATTCAGAGAAGATTCAAATATTGTTCATAGATAATCTTGATCATAAACCCACAATTCATCGGTCTCAACAAACACACCGCAAAAGAAGATTACATCGAATAGATCTCCACGAGAGAGGGGGAGAACATTGTATTGAGATCCAAAAAGAGAGAAGAAGCCATCTAGCTAATAACTATGGACCTGAAGGTCTAAGGTAAACTACTCACACATCATCGGAGAGGCTATGGTGTTGATGTAGAAGCCCTTCGTGATCGATGCCCCCTCCGGCGGGGCTCCAGAACAGGCCCCAAGATGGGATCTCCCGGGTACAGAAGGTTGCGGCGGTGGAATTAGGTTTTTGGCTCCGTATCTGGTAGTTTGGGGGTACGTAGGTATATATAGGAGGAAGGAGTACGTCGGTGGAGCAACAGGGGGCCCACGAGGGTGGAGGGCGCGCCCGGGGGGGGGGGGGTAGGCGCGCTCCCTACCTCGTGCCCTCCTGGTTGATGTCTTGACATAGGGTCCAGGTCCTCTGGATCACGTTCGTTCCGAAAATCACGTTCCCGAAGGTTTCATTCCGTTTGGACTCCATTTGATATTCTTTTTCTGCGAAACTTTGAAATAGGCAAAAAACAGCAATTCTGGGCTGGGCCTCCGGTAAATAGGTTAGTCCCAAAAATAATATAAAAGTGTATAATAAAGCCCAATAATGTCCAAAACAGAATATAATATAGCATGGAACAATCAAAAATTATAGATACGTTGGAGACGTATCAAGCATCCCCAAGCTTAATTCCTGCTCGTCCTCGAGTAGGTAAATGATGAAAACAGAATTTTTGATGTGGAATGCTACTTGGCATAATTTCAATGTAATTCTTCTTAATTGTGGTATGAATATTCAGATCCGAAAGATTCAAGACAAATTTTTTAATATTGACATAAAAATAATAATACTTCAAGCATATTAACTAAGCAATTATGTCTTCTCAAAATAACATGGCCAAAGAAAGTTATCCCTACAAAATCATATAGTCTGGCTATGATCTATCTTCACCACACAAAATATTTAAATCATGCACAACCCCGATGACAAGCCAAGCAATTGTTTCATACTTTTGACGTTCTCAAACTTTTTCAATCTTCACGCAATACATGAGCGTGAGCCATGGACATAGCACTATATGTGGAATAGAATGGTGGTTGTGGAGAAGACAAAAAGGAGAAGATAGTCTCACATAAACTAGGCGTATCAACGGGCTATGGAGATGCCCATCAATAGATATCAATGTGAGTGAGTAGGGATTGCCATGCAACGGATGCACTAGAGCTATAAATATATGAAAGCTCAACAAAAGAAACTAAGTGGGTGTGCATCCAACTCGCTTGCTCACGAAGACCTAGGGCATTTTGAGGAAGCCCATCATTGGAATATACAAGCCAAGTTCTATAATGAAAATTTCCCACTAGTATATGAAAGTGATATCATAGGAGACTCTCTATCATGAAGATCATGGTGCTACTTTGAAGCACAAGTGTGGTAAAAGGATAGTAACATTGTCCCTTCTCTCTTTTTCTCTCAATTTTTTTATTTGGGCCTTTTCTTTTTTTATGGCCTCTTTTTTTTTATTTCGTCCGGAGTCTCATCCCGACTTATGGGGGAATCATAGTCTCCATCATCCTTTCCTCACTTGGGACAATGCTCTAAAAATGATGATCATCACACTTTTATTTACTTAAAACTCAACAATTACAACTCAATACTTAGAACAAAATATGACTCTATGTGAATGCCTCCGGCGGTGTACTGGGATATGCAATGAATCAAGAGTGACATGTATGAAAGAATTATGAACGGTGGCTTTGCCACAAATACAATGTCAACTACATGATCATGCGAAGCAATATGACAATGATGGAGCATGTCATAGTAAACGGAACAGTGGTAAGTTGCATGGCAATATATCTCGGAATGGCTATGGAAATGCCATGATAGGTAGGTATGGTGGCTGTTTTGAGGAAGGTATATGGTGGGTAGATGATACCGGCGAAAAGTGTGCGGTATTAGAGAGGCTAGCAATGGTGGAAGGAAGAAAAGTGCGTATAATCCAAGGACTCAACATTAGTCATAAAGAACTCATATACTTATTGCAAAAATCTACAAGTTATCAAAGCAAAGTATTACGCGCATGCTCCTAGGGGGATAGATTGGTAGGAAAAGACCATCGCTCGTCCCCGACCGCCACTCATAAGGAAGACAATCAATAAATAAATCATGCTCCGACTTCATCACATAACGGTTCACCATACGTGCATGCTACGGGAATCACAAACTTTAACACAAGTATTTCTCAAATTCAAAACTACTCAACTAGCATGACTCTAATATCACCATCTTCATATCTCAAAACAATTATCAAGCATAAAACTTCTCATAGTATTCAACACACTCATAAGAAAGTTTCTTTTTTTTTTCTTTACTAATCTTGAATGCCTATTATTGTTAAAGCAAACTACCATGCTGTTTTGTAGGACTCTCAAAATAATCTAAGTGAAGCATGAGAGAACAATAGTTTCTATAAAACAAAACCACCACCGTGCTCTAAAAGATATAAGTGAAGTACTAGAGCAAAAACTATATAACTCAAAAGACATAAGTGAAGCACATAGAGTATTCTAACAATTTCCGAATCAAGTGTGTCTCTCTCAAAAGGTGTGTACAGAAAAGATGATTGTGGTAAACTAAAAAGCAAAGACTCAAATCATAGAAGACGCTCCAAGCAAAACACATATCATGTGGTGAATAAAAATATAGCTCCAAGTAAAGTTACCGATGGAAGTAGACGAAAGAGGGGATGCCTTCCGGGGCATCCCCAAGCTTTGGCTTTTAGGTGTCCTTATATTATCTTGGGGTGCCATGGGCATCCCGAAGCTTAGGCTCTTGCCACTCCTTGTTCCATAATCCATCAAATCTTTCACCCAAAACTTGAAAACTTCACAACACAAAACTTAACAGAAAATCTCGTGAGCTCCGTTAGCGAAAGAAGACAAAAGACCACTTCAAGGTACTGTAATGAACTCATTCTTTATTTATATTGGTGTTAAACCTACTGTATTCCAACTTCTCTATGGTTCATAAACTATTTTACTAGCCATAGATTCATTAAAATAAGCAAACAACACACGAAAAGCAGAATCTGTCAAAAACAGAACAGTCTGTAGTAATCTGTAACTAACACAAACTTCTGGAACTCCAAAACTTCAGCCAAAATAGGACGACCTATACAATTTGTTTATTGATCAGCAGCAATTGGAATCAATATTTTATCACGTTCTGGTGATTTTTAACAATTATTTTCGTGAACAGAAAGTTTGTGGAATTTTCAGCAAGATCAAATAAGTATCATCCAAGAAGATCCTATAGGTTTAACTTGGCACAAACACTAATTAAAACATAAAAAGACATCTAACCAGAGGCTAGATCAAAGATTTATTCCTAAACAGAAGCAAAAAGCAAAAAAACTAAAAATAAAATTGGGTTGCCTCCCAACAAGCGCTATCGTTTAACGCCCCTAGCTAGGCATAAAAGCAAGGATAGATCTAGGTATTGCCATAATAATAGGATAGATCATTAAAATTCATTTCGTATTCTCTACGTTCCGCAGCAAGTTTCTTTGAGGCAAGCAAACGTAATCAAAAGGGCTAAATTTAATGGGACAAAAGTCCCCAAGATCAACTTTAGGAGGTATAGGTTCCTCCTTCGGCCCTTCGTATTGCACAACCAATTCATCATTATAAGCATTCTTTTGACAGAACTTTGTGAGCCTATACTCGAGAGAATATCCTAGCTCATTATTTCGAATAGCAAAATCATTATTAAGTTCAGAAATTCTATCGACTAGAACATTGGTAGGAACCTTTTTTCTAAGGTTTTCATTAAAAGCAACATAATCTAGAGATTGAAAACGCATTATTCCCTCTTGATTAAATAGGATAGTTTCTATGGGAGGACGGCCAGCGTCCACCCTATAATGCGCAAATATTTCTTTGGCTTCTTTTATTATAAATCTGAATTCATGAGCCAAAAAGATAGTAGCGGCACGCTTAACAGAAGAATGCTCAATATTAGAAAATTCTAGGAAAATCCTTTGTATGCAAGGATGCATGTGCATGAATTGCCTTTCAAGTTCAACTACAAGCATGTCAATAGCGTCTGCAAGACTACTAGTTTTATGAAAAATAGAACTACCCATAGAAGGCAAAGCACCGGCACAAGTAAAGAAATCTTGAATAACCCCTTTTCCAATAATATTACCACTACCATTTCGGAATTTTTTTGTATGTAAGGTAGGGGGTTCTTCAGCAGGAGCATCAGAATTTTCCATGTTATTACTATTGTCCATATCGGCAATAGTTTCCCCAATTTCAGACATAACGGCAGAAAGCGCGAGGGGCAAAAAGAAAGAGGCAGGCGAATAAAACGGCAAGGGTGAAGTGGGGGAGAGGAAAACGAGAGGCAAATGGAAAATAATGTAATGCGGGAGATAAGGGTTTGTGATGGGTACTTGGTATGTTGACTTTTGCGTAGACCTCCCCGGCAACGGCGCCAGAAATCCTTCTTGCTACCTCTTGAGCACTGCGTTGGTTTTCCCTTGAAGAGGAAAGGGTGATGCAGCAAAGTAGCGTAAGTATTTCCCTCAGTTTTTGAGAACCAAGGTATCAATCCAGTAGGAGGCCACGCACGAGTCCCTCGCACCTACACAAACAAATAAATCCTCGCAACCAACATGATAAGGGGTTGTCAATCCCTACACGGTCACTTACGAGAGTGAGATCTGATAGATATGATAAGATAATATTTTTTGTTTTTTTATGATAAAGATGCAAAGTAAAATAAAAGGCAATAAAAATAACTAAGTGTTGGAAGATTAATATGATGAAAAATAGACCCGGGGGCCATAGGTTTCACTAGTGGCTTCTCTCAAGAGCATAAGTATTTACGGTGGGTGAACAAATTACTGTTGAGCAATTGATAGAATTGAGCATAGTTATGAGAATATCTAGGTATGATCATGTATATAGGCATCACGTCCGAGACAAGTAGACCGACTCCTGCCTACATCTACTACTATTACTCCACACATCGACCGCTATCCAGCATGCATCTAGAGTATTAAGTTCATAAAAATAGAGTAACGCTTTAAGCAAGATGACATGATGTAGAGGGATAAACTCATGCAATATGATATAAACCCCATCTTGTTATCCTCGATGGCAACAATACAATACGTGCCTTGCTGCCCCTACTGTCACTGGAAAAGGACACAGCAAGATTGAACCCAAAGCTAAGCACTTCTCCCATTGCAAGAAAGATCAATCTAGTAGGCCAAACCAAACTGACAATTCGAAGAGACTTGCAAAGATAACCAATCATACATAAAAGAATTCGGAGAAGATTCAAATATTGTTCATAGATAATCTTGATCATAAACCCACAATTCATCGGTCTCAACAAACACACCGCAAAAGAAGATTACATCGAATAGATCTCCACGAGAGAGGGGGAGAACATTGTATTGAGATCCAAAAAGAGAGAAGAAGGCATCTAGCTAATAACTATGGATCCAAAGGTCTGAGGTAAACTACTCACACATCATCGGAGAGGCTATGGTGTTGGTGTAGAAGCCCTCCGTGATCGATGCCCCCTCCGGCGGAGCTTCGGAATAGGCCCCAAGATTGGATCTCACGGTTACAGAAGGTTTCGGCAGTGGAATTAGGTTTTTGGCTCCGTATCTGGTAGTTTGGGGGTACGTAGGTATATATAGGAGGAAGGAGTACGTCGGTGGAGCAAAAGTGGGCCACGAGGGTGGAGGGCGCGCCCCCCTACCTCGTGCCCTCCTGGTTGATGTCTTGACGTAGGGTCCAAGTCCTCTGGATCACGTTCGTTCCGAAAATCACGTTCCCGAAGGTTTCATTCCATTTGGACTCCGTTTGATATTCTTTTTCTGCGAAACACTGAAATAGGCAAAAAACAACAATTCTGGGCTGGGCCTCCGGTTAATAGGTTAGTCCCAAAAATAATATAAAAGTGTATAATAAAGGCCAATAATGTCCAAAACAGAATATAATATAGCATGGAACAATAATTATAGATACGTTGGAGACGTATCACAACTTCGCACCTACCATGTGGACGTGCAGTTTTTACTGATGGGGCCTCCACCCCCAAAAGTACCCACTTGGAGTGAGATGTGCAACTTCATCTCTTGCCGAGGCCAACTGTCTAGTAGTTGACGTGCAACTTTTCTCCTACCCGTGGATGTGCTTTCACTATTTACTGCATCGGTCAACTACCTAGCAGTAGATGTGCAACTTCATATGCTGCGATGGCCAACTATCTAACAATGATGTGCAACTTTCTCTTGTATCACTCGTGGATGTGCAACTTCGTGTGTTGCCCCGGCCAACTGCCTAGGAGACTATGTACAACTCCGTCTGTTACCCCCGCCAACTAAAACTAATACGTATCCACAAGTAGAGAGGGGAAGGAGTTGCACATTGACTAATAGGCAGTTGGCGTGAGCAACAGACTAAGTTGCACATAGTACTGGTAGGGAAGTGGGGAAGGGTTGCACATCGACTACTAGGTAGTTGGCCGAGGTAGTAGACTAGTTGCACGTCATAAAAAGTTGGTTGTCATGATTTCTTTGTTGCAATATCAAAAGAATTGGATCATGCAGCTGCAAACTTGGTTTTCAAAAAAGTTGCACAATCCGGTACTAAAGTTGCACCATGTAGTAATAGAGTTGCACAATATAGCGTCAAAGTTGGCATAAAAAAATTCGTCAAAACATACCCATGCGGGATCTAGTTTCAAAGATCTCGTTGCAAGGATTTCAATAGTGAAAACGGATCTAAATTCCGAAGCACGGTTTAAAAGATATGACTTTTTAAAAATTTGAAAACTCAAATAAATAGACATGCGCATCCATGGAATAATGTGGTGTCTTACCCATGTGACCATCCTAGTAGTACATGCCACGTCACAAATAAAGACAAAATTTAGACCATAAAACTACAGGCATGCGTGTGTAAGACCGGCCGCTCGTTTCCTCTAAATAATGCATGCGCACTTTTTAGATTTTAGGAAAGAAAAAAGTCTCGTGCCACTGCGGCGACGTGTGCTAGAAAACTACTGTAGAAACGAAGCAACTAGCAGTCTTCTTTCTACCCCAAAAGACAAAGGCAAAATGACTTCCACTTTGACGACACTGAGGAATTCCTAGCACCTTATATACACGTACCAACTATAGCAGTAGTGCTTTTCGCCAAAGCTCGCTACTGCTAAGTTTAGTCCACTCCTTACAACTAAGTTTAGTCCCACCTCACTCCGAGAATAGGGTGTTTACCATTTTAAATATATTACTTCTCAAACTATCACAACCACTTGGTCTTTATTGAACTCTATGTGTACGATTTATGACCACAATAGGAGTCTTCTCCGGTTCCTAAACTGGTGAGGACTCATATTGACAATTCAAATTGTACACAAAAAGATCATTGATCACCAATGTATTTTTAATGTTTATTTTTACATGCTTAGCCTTAGCAGTAGCGTGTTTTCGTAGAAGGGCCTATAGCAGTAGCGCTTTACCCTAAAGCGCGCTACTGCTAAAGCCATCCTATCTTCTCCACCCGGCCGCCCCTCACTCTCCCGTCTCCACTCCACTCACTCTCCCGCGCACCCCTCCGCCGCCGCCGCATTGCCGCCAGCTACTGCCGCCGTCACCCCCTCCCTCCCTAGCTCCCTCCTACATCCCCTCCCTCCTCCATCCCACCGCCATCGCCCCATCCCTCCCTAGCTCCCTCCTCCATCCCCTCCCTCCATCCCTCCTCCATCCCGCCGCCGTCGCCCCCCGCCATCACCGCCACCGAGGTAGCTCCCCATACCTCCCTCCTCCTCCCTCCCCCTCCTTCCCGCCTCCTCCCTCATTCCTTCCCCTCCTCCCTCCCTCCTTCCTACCCCTCCTCCCTCCATCCTTCCTACCGCTCCTCCCTCCCTCCCTCCATTGTCTCCGTTCTTGTAGAATGTAGGTAATTTAAATGTAGATTTTAGAATGTAGACATTGTAAAATGTAGGTTTTCTAATAGATTTTTTTTTGACTATTTTAGGTGTTTTGAATAGAATAGGAAATTTTAGGTATTTTTATTAGAAATTTTAGTAATGGATATTTTTAGTTGGTAGAATTTGAAATGGACGGATGGTTATATTGATGGATATATAGATAGATGGATGGATGGATAGATGTTAGGGCTAGAACTATAGTGACAAATTTTTAGGGTTAGAACTAGGTTTTACAATTTTTAGTAAATGTAACTCTTATGAATCAGCATAATAAGGTTTAGTTGATAGCTTATAGGGTTTCACTAAGTCCTAAGATGAGGATAATAATGTTTTTGTTTATATTTTGTTTTTGTAGAAATCAAGGAGCCCCTGCATCATCCCCGCCGTCGTCCCCGTCACCGACCCCCTCCGACCTCGAGGTGAGACCAGCCAAATCCCCATGTCGAGGATGATGTAGATGTTTTGATAGTTGTAGTAGAGTAGTAGCTACATGAGTAGTTGTAACAATGTTCTGTAGTACCAGTGCTTGCCTAAGTGGCCTATGTTTTGCCGGAGTGTTGATTAATTTCCGTTCTGGCAAATTTCAGGCGCTCGATATGTCCTTTTTTAGCAAAGGTCATGCCGGATTTTTCCGTGAATTTTGGCATGGCTTGTGCAATAATATAGGAAATATCGAGTGCGTTGGAAATGCCAGAAAGAGCCTTTAACGCCATTTTGGGTTTTGCCGTCCAGTTATAATCTTTGAATTTTGAACACAAGAGATGTCTGATGACGATGGGATCCCGGAGTGCGGGTACTGCTACGATGACCGGGGTTTGTGCGACAGGTTTCCTCACCTGAAAAATGATAGGTTTTTCACCGTGAAGCTGGAAGAGACCTTTGATGTTTGTACGGTACGCAACAACAAGCATTTCATCGTAATTAATATCATCACTTGTGCTTCTTTTGTTCAACGTGTAATTTCTAGATTTTTTTCAATTCGATTAGTACATCCCGTGCCATGCTAGACCATATGCATTGGAGAAGCTTGGTTTTGGTTTAGACGACTTTGAGAATTTGGAGACGAGGAGGGCTCACTTAAGAACTAAACATGGCTATGAGTTTCTGGTTAAGTTGTACAATGCGGTCAATCACTCCCATTTCGGTTGCTCTAATTGGGAAGCTCTCTGCAAGGCAAATGGATTTGAGGAGGGAATGCAAATAAGATTTGATATTCGTCCCGAAGATTATGATGATGATGATAATATGGACATCTGAGTGGATGTGGATATGCCTCCGGTTTTGCCTAGATGTGAGTTAGTCAAGCTAATTTGTTAAGTTCAGTAATTTCTATTGTTAATTTAAGAATATTTGGTGTTCGTTGGTACTGAACTTATTTATTTAAAATTGTCAGCTTATTTCTTATCTTCAAGAAATACTCGGAAGGTTGTAGACAACACATACTACAGCTATGACTCCGAGCTTAATTGGGAGGAGGAAAGTTATCTTGTCTCATTCATAGAAGATGTTGAGGCCTTTAAAACCAATCACTCTATTAGCCCAAATTATACTAGATACGTGCCACTAGTCCATAAATTGCTTGATGGTAACTTCATTGCCAAAAACTTGGTAAGATTTTTTTAATGATGGTAACTTCATTGCATACATTATTCTTAAGTAAACTACATTGCTAACTATATATGTTACTATTACGTTTTTAAACAGAGGCTCCCGAAGGAGGTTGTGCCTGACATGCTGTTTACCGAAGGTGATATGCATATGGTTAGCTTACGACCAACTCCTTCGAAGGCTTACCATACTGCATACTCGATTTCTTCAAATGATGGAAGGCTCAAAATCAAAAAATGGAGCAAAGTGATGAATGCGCACACACAACTAATTGGAGACAAAATGAATGTGCGCAAGCCAAAAGTTGGAGATATGTTTATGTCCATTCTCCATTATGGAGATGGACCGGTTTATCTGTTTTATGGTATTTTACCTAGGAAAGAGGAGTAGGTCCTAGGTATTAAGAACAATTAGTTAGTGTTGATTATATATGACTATGATGATGATGAGAAGTTTTTATTATGAGCTATAGTGTGTTAGAGTTGATGGTGATGCTGAGGACGAGGAGTAGTGATTATGAGTACTATGATAATGATGAGGAGGAGTTGTTATTATAACTAGTGATCAAGTTGTTATATGATGTCTCATGGACGAAAATGATGATGATGATGAGTTGTTATATGAGAATGATGTATTATGATGATAAGTTGTTAATGATATTATGATGATGATGATGATGATGAAGAATTATTATGTCATTGGGTGAAAGAACCGTGAAACAACCATTGGTCACTTTGGATCCATGCACTTGAAACTAATCCACGGTTATTTCTCATTATGATGTAAAAAACAATCTCTAAATTGCTACTGTATGAAAACTTGTATAATGGTGTATGAATATGACATAAAAAATAGAATACGTAATAATAGTAGTAGCGCGGGTAGAGAGAAACGCTGCTAGTAACTACCAGTAGCGCTTTCTACCAAAAGCGCTACTGCTAAGTAGGTATAGCAGTAGCGCGGGAAAACCCACACCACTGCTACACTTTAGCTGTAGCGCCGTAGCAGTAGCGCGGTGCCCCGCGCTACTGCTATACCTAAAACCTGCGCTACTGCTAGGCTTTTCCCTAGTAGTGCGCCCCTGGACCTCCCTATATCCGCCCCAAATTTGGACTGAATATGAGAGGTGCCGGTGCCGGTCTGCCCCGGCGTTTGAGACCCGTTTGAGGTACCCGCCTGGATCACTTTTTTGTGACCGGTTACTCACTGAACCATCCGCCCAGACATTTGAAGCGGGTTTGGGGCGCCCGGCTGTAGGTGCTCTAATTAATCTGAGCTATCGAAGGATGGACAAACACATTGCATCACCGAAAAAACGTTAAAGGACTCCATTTTAGTCTCATGAAGACACACTGAGCTCGCTCTAAGCAAGTCCACCACTTCCCAAGTGATTCTGGTAGAGTTGCTAAGAGCATCTACAATCGAACATAGCAAATCCAGCCACCAAAATGTCCGGCCTCATTTTTTGTCTGCTGCAACCATAAACCTCAAATCTCAATCCCTTTTTCCATACTACAACATGCAACGTAGAATCAACTATGTACTACACACTACATAGATAACTAAGCTAGTTATATCATCGTCATATATGTCCACGACCTCCGTGCTGGAAGTTTCGACTGGCCTCCTCGTTATTGGTTGCGGCCCCCCAGCTCTGACTGCTCATCGGACTCCATGTCTGCGAATACTTCCTCTAGCTCCGCGTCCTCCTCGCAGAGGTAGCGGCAGTTTGCCTTCACCTTGAGCTCCGACTGGATGGAGTCGAGAGTGGCCTGCTGCTCCACCTCCTCCTCCGTTTGGGCCACCTTGAATTCGAATCTGCCCTTCCTCCTCATTCTCATCCTCTGTCCTCGCGTCCTCCATCTCCATGTCCAGTGCGAACTGCTCGGCCTCCTTCTGCTTCGGTGTGTCCTGCTCCGCCTTGTCCCCTACTGTCTCGTCTTGCTCCGGAGTGTCTGGAGGCAAGCCGCTGGCGATGCGAGCAGCACGCCGTGCCTCGATCTCCACTAGGATCTCTGACCGGCGCTGCGGAGTGAGCATTTTGTAGGCTGTGATCTGCTGGCGGACCATGGTTGCCTGTGGATGATGATCTCGGAGCGGACTGAATGGATTGGAGTGATGGTGAGTTCGGAGCTTGGGAGTGGCGGCACGGACGGGAGGGAAAGGTTGGAAATAGGATGAATAGGGTTGATGCTTGTTTTTCGGCTTAAAATAGCTAGATTTGGCCCCTCGGGCTGTCCGCTAGAGCGACGGCATGAATGCATCCTCGCCGGATCGATGAGTTTTGGCATGTGTCCGCATGGGTCGTCCCTGTCTGATGTGGCGGACCCATCTGGGCGCGACCGGACCTTCTCATATCCGCTTCAAATATGAACTGAATATATGCGATGCCGATGAGCCCAAATCGTATAGGATCAATTTGAGGAGTCGGACACTCGGACTAGATCATGATTTTGTTCGGTTATTAACTGGGACGTCCGTTCGGATGAGCATTGAGGAGCCCATGCTCTAAGGATGCAGCGCACTGGAGTTTTGATGGGCCGAGGCCTCGTCGTCTGCGGCCGAGAAATCCCGCGCTTCCAGGTGCGGGGGGAGACGAGGCGAATTCGAAATTTGGCCGTGCCGTTCGGCCGTTGCTGGTCATCATCACCATCGTCTCATATTCAGAGATGCTCTTGACCAAAATGCTTTCACACAGTGAGAGATTGGAAAAAAGAAAAAAGTCTCGTGCCACCGCGGCGACGTGTGCTAGAAAACTAGTGTAGAAACGAAGCAACCAGCAGTCTTCTTCTATCCCAAAAGACAATTGCAAAATGACTTCCACTTTGACGAGCTGAGAGGAATTCCTACCACCTATTTATACACGTACCAACCATACGCATCTTCCAGATCACGAAGAAGGAAGCAAGATGACTGAACCGGTGAAGCTCATCGGCGCCTTCGGCAGCCCGTTCGTCCACCGTGCGGAGGTGGCCCTGCGCCTCAAGGGAGTCGCCTACGAGCTCATCACGGAAGACCTGTTCAACAAGAGCGAGCTGCTGCTCCGCCACAACCCCGTCCATCACAGGGTGCCCGTGCTCCTCCACGGCGACAAGGCCATCTGCGAGTCGCTGGTCATCCTCGAGTACATCGACGAGGCCTTTGATGGCCAGCCGCTCCTGCCAACCGACCCCGGCGAGAGGGCCGAGGCCCGCTTCTGGGCCAAGTTCTTTGCGGAAAAGGTTACCATGCATGCCTGAATATTACTCCTATTTTTTACAATTCAAATTTGTTGTCGCAAAAAGTAGGATTGGCAAACAATTTCGAAATACATACTCAATTCTCATTATGCCGTGTGCGTGAATTGTTTGGTCAGTGCCTGATGTCGGTGTGGCTGGCGCTGTGGACGGAGGGCGAGACACAGAAGGTTCTCATGAAGGATGCTAAGGAACATCTGGCGATAGTGGAGACACAGCTCAAGGAGAAGAGATTCTTCGGAGGCGTTGCCATCGGCCTCGCCGACATCGCCGGCGCCAGCGTGCTGTCCCACTGGGCTGGCGTGCTGCAAGAGGTCGCTGGGATAACCATCATGAGCGATGACGAGTATCCTGCTATTCGCCGGTGGATGGAGGACTACAACGCCGACGAAGTTGTCACGGAGTGCCTGCCGGATCGGGACCAGCTTGTGTCCCACTTCACCTCTATCAGAGGGAAGTGCGTCGCCGCGGCCAAGTCCATGCTACCCAATTATCTAGCCACCAAATAGACCTAAGCGGCTAAGCTTGTGGTTAGTGTGATGCCTGTGGGTTGAATTACACGAAGATCTGTCGTAAAATAAGACATAGGGGCAGTTGATGGAATGTTATTGTTCAATGCCACTGTGCTCGGTTTGCTTAGTTTGCCTATGCAGGAATAAGATATATATGCTCTCGGGAAGTACATGTTTGGTTGATAACTGAAACTAGTCCTGGCCATGGGAAGCCCGGCCCGGCCCGAAAAAGCCTGACCCGGCCCGACGCTGCTCCTGGGCCGGGCTCGGGCCTAGATTTTGATCCTGATGGCCGAGCCGGGCCAGGCCCGGGCCCATCGTTTTTGCGCTTTTCTGAAAAGGCCCGGCAGGCTTTTACGCGTTCGGCCGAGCTTGGGCCCAAAAACTAGGCCCGATAGCCGGGTCGGGCCGGGCCCGGGCCTAGGTTTTTTGCCTCGGGCTTGGCTAGCCCCGGCCCGGCCCGAGGTTTGGCCAGGTATAACTGAAACATCCATGAGTTCTTTTGGTCATAAATAACACTTGTTTCTATGCTTGCCGAAATTTTTGGAGGTTCCCCTGCTGTTCTGAGGTTAAAAAAAAAGGAAGTAGCGACCGGGGCTATGCGTTGGGTACAAATAAGCATCAATTTGTTTTTGAAGCTCTTATATGCATCAAATAGGACATTCCGTGGACACACAGTGAGTTTATTTTTTGCGGACTGACATATAGTGAGTTTCTTAGAGGCTGTTATGGGTATGCCCAATGGGCTTTTCTCTTGGCCCACCGAACATTTATTCTCCGGCTCTGTCATCTCTGGCCATAAGGCATGTCACCTCCACACATGCACCTGGGGCTGGGGGCCCATCTGCAGCTAGTTTGGTTCATGTGCACACCTTTGTGCATTGAAAGATTCGGTGCCTATTGTAAGCCTGAGATGGTTGTGTTTTTGGAGCTGCCTGCTACCTCGTAGGCTGACTATCATACAAGAGTCAGCTCTGTAGCAGACCAGAAGAACACTGTTTAAGTTAACTCCTGACATCTCCTATTCCCACACGGCTCGTCGGTCGGTTCTCGAGTGATCTCTTGGTGATTATTGATGAATTGACCAGTTGATCTCTCTTCTATTGAGGAACTAGAGCCGAGATCCATGGTTCCGCAAAAATCATAGTGACTGAACTATATATAGTCTGGTTGCTAACGTGAACACGTGTAGCTAGTTCTAATGCATTTGGCAGATGATTGGTTGCCCTCGTTACATGCACAGATGTTTGGTGGACATGTCTATCCAAATGATTACGGTCACTCACAGACTTTTGGGTAGCTAGCTTCGAGCTAACTTTATGTTGTTTCATATGAACTTTGATCAATTTCCATATTGCATAGGCAATATGTACAAGTTTTGGCCATTGCCGTAACTGCTGTCATAAGTACTTATCTCTCAAGTAGAACGATGATTGAATGCACCAAGTTTTAGAAACCATGCATACACATGTAGTAACCAAGTGCTATATATTTGGTGATACTCACTCATCCCTTCCCTTTCTTATAGGGTATGCATAGTCATGTTGTTAACAAAAATGTACATATGCACAGGGCCGGAGTTACGGCTGGACCAAACCAGGCCATGGCCCGCCCATCCCAGCAGGAATTCAGTGAAGACTGGTACTGAATCTGGGCCCTGGAAGCGAAATTTCAATGGTATTTCCTAACCTGGCCTATTTTGGCCCGCCAGAGAAGTGGGTGAAGCTCCGCCACTGCCTATGCACAAGATGTAGCATTACCTATACCCATTGTAAAAAAGTTTAAAAGCTCAAAAGTGCCACGTGCATTATGGGCTGCACAAAATGTACACTGTTTACTTGTATGAACAGATGGTGGTGCAATGGTAGAAGTGCCCAAGCTAGTGACAGCCTAATTAGTGAAACTTCCGAGCATGTCCATTTTAATTTATTTTACTATCTGCGTAACAGATGGAAAGAACAATTTGTAGTTACTATATTTCATTGAATTCCCACAAATATGCTCGTGTTGTGATGAGAATCAGCTGAATTTGCTTACCCATACTTTAATGTACTTCTTGAAATCCCTACATTTTTATGATCTTAGTTTGAAGTTATCTTGTATGACCGAACCAACGTACTGGATTGTTCGCAGGATGTGGATGCGTAGGTAATTATATGTTCTGGTAGGAAAAACAGCTAAGCTAGTAAACATGTATGTGTCATGCGTACAAGTGTGTTCATTAATTCATCAACATACGTCTGTTTTCGTTCGTGTTTAGTTTTTTTTTCATGCGGGAAAAAACCTTTGATCCATTCGTCAAACATCAGGACAGTACAAAGAAAATCAGAAATAACAATAAATACATTCATGTCCATAGACCATCTAGCGACGGCTATAAGCACTACATCGGGCAAAAGGAGTGTCACCATCATCGCCCCTCCACATGGACATTCCGTGTTTAGTTAGCTCCAGGACAGTTCAAGCTGGACCTACACATGGTTTTCACTAGCACTATGAGTGCATCTGGTGCAAGCTTGTGCTAGAGTACGTCTACGCATACAAGCCCAAAATTGTGTCATCCTAATCATGATGCCACCCATTTTCAGTGCCATTGCTAGTACTAGCTTAGCCCGCGCGGCGACACTACTATATAGACTATGGTCCAAGCAATAAAGTAATAAATAATTATTCGCCATCAATTAAAAATATTGAAGATGTCGAAGAAGTAGATTTATTACAACAATGCAAATGCATGGGCACAAAAAAAAAGATTAACACTGGCACACCTCTAATAAGAACTACTTATTAAAACCATATATATAGCTCACGCTACATAGTGGGCTGTATAGGGGGATACAAATGTACCGTAATAAGAAGTCGCAAGCGGGTTTCGCTGGATTAGATCATCCTGGTGTAACCTCCTGCAGGATTAATTAGTGCCTATAATAAAGTGGTACAAAGCTTTTGCAAATTCTTGGACACGCCCGACAGGTGGTTTTGCTCCTGTGCATGTGGTATTAGGATCTTCGCTATGTGGACGTTGAGGATGCATGTGAAGTGGCAACACATGTGAGAAGTTGTTGCATATTTTTGCAAAAATCAGTGTTTGTCTTGTGAACTCATTCTGCTGAGTAGCTACCTGATGATGGGCCATGTTAAATTGCCACTGCTTGGTCTGTGCCTTCTCTTGTGTCGTAAATAGCCTTTCCTTTGTGACTTCAAGTGCATAATAGTTGTGGTCATTGATGGAAATGTTGTAATCTGCACAAATGCAGTCCATAGCAACTTGAGCTGCCTTTTTCTTTGGCTTCATCTTCTGTCTCGGCCGGTTCTCCTTCAAACGACATTGAAGATTCCCTATGGTTGTCTTGTTGACGTGGTAGGCCTATTAGTACAGATGCTTGCGCCATGGCTCCATGATGATACCAATGAGTATAGCCCTTTATTTTTGAGCCATTTGCCAAACTTAGTGCTTCAAGAATTGGACGTCTTGAAATGTATACTATCAAGTTCTCCTGCTGTATATAAAAATATTATACATAATATTTCGTTTAGTCACAAGAGAAGAAAAGAACATAAAATATTGGAGAAGAGTGAGGGCTTACCGAACTTTTTGCATTGGAGCGATTGAAGTGGGGACGATCTTCTAAGGACCTTAGTGTTGGGTGCTTGCCTTTCTTCTTGACATGATTTCTCATGGAGAATGCTCTCTCGGGACGGTAAGCTCCATCCATTGTATCATGTCTAAGTGTGTGTGAACTGCGACTTTCTTTGGTGGTGTGTGAACGGTTATATAGTGGGTACGAAAATGGATGAGTCATCATTGTAGATGAAGTGGTATAGAGCTTTTGCAAATTGTTGCAAGCGATCTTGTGGTTGGTTAGCACCGATGTATGAGATTATTGGATATTCAGTTTGTGTATGTTGAAGATAGATATGCAACGGTGTATGACGTCAGAAAATTATTGCATATCTTTGGCGGGATCTTAATATTTCATGTGAAGTCATTTTGCTGGACGGTTATCTGCAGAGTAAATAAAAATGGAGTGAGCACATGATTGTGAGATTTTGAAACTGCATGCATATGATTATTCTTTACTATTTTATTTTATTCTCGAAACAATATGGTTTTTTGTCCTATGTTTCTTTCTCAAGCAGTAATTATTGATGATTCGTAGTAATTCAAGTGGTCCTGGGCGTAGGTCGTCCATTCTTTTTCCCCTTTTTTTAAAGTAGCATGAGCCATGCAGCAGTGGTAGGTGGTGTGATGTGACTACGTGCATGCATGAATAATTGATCGGATGTTCCGTTTGGTTTGTGCATGCAGCCACACTGTATCAAAGGCATCTAACTGTTTTATAAATTTATTGGCAAAAATACTGTTTTATAAATTGTTTTTTTTAGAAAAGGAGGATGACCCCCGGCCTCTGCATCTGGAAGATACATACGGCCACTTTATTGATTATTCTTAAGGACCTTACAAAATGTTACAACAATATGCCTGAATCCACCATCTAGGCAACATATGCCGCTACTTCTATCCATATGATGAAGAGGTGCTAGCTGGGCCACTACCCAGACCACTCACCTAAACCTATAATCAAAAGCCGGAATCCCTAGCCTAGCCATATACCGGGTCTGGGGCATAAACCGGTCTGACGCACTCACAGGTGTCGTCTCCGCCATCTTCAACTGGTCCATCTTCAAGCAGATTGAAGTGCCAACCTTGGCAGGCTCCTCCGCCATCAACGCCACCATGACGCCAAATGACGACCACCACCTACGCTAGAACATCGCCAAGCAGATGGAGCGCTACCACAAGATGAAAATCAGCGGTAAAATAGATAAAACGCCGCACACATGGCCGCCGCCAAACACCTCACACACACCACAAAGCGCCCACCGTGCTTCCGGGAACCCCAGGCGACGCCTTCAAGAAGGAGCGCGACGAAGGTACGACGCCGTCGCCTGCAGGGGGAACTAGAGCTTTCGCCCAAATGAAGAGCACGGTGAGAAACGGGATAGGATCTCGACGAGGCCTCCAAGAAGGGAACCGACGCCCACAAAGGCGCCGCCATTGTCGTGGACTCTGCCGACAGCCAAGGGTTTCCCCCGATCCCGCCCCCGTCCCATCCATCCGGCCACAGACCTGGCCAGGGGAGCGCACGCAGCCGGAGAAGGCGTTGGACTTCATCGAAGCAGGCACGCCGGGTGACGGGGCACCCCGACCCACCGTAGTAGACGTCCACCGAGACCTCGCCGCCCGCACAGCCAAAGTCGCGGACCTCCAGCTCCCACGGCCGTCGCCCGTCGAGAGGCCACGCCGTCCACACCGCCCGAGGCCGCCGCCCCGGCATCCACCCACCGCGCACATCCCGTCAAAACACGGAGAACGACCCACACCCCCGCCACCAGGGAGACCACACCGCGAGCACCCAAGCCGGGCGACGAGGCAGGGCCGCGCCGGCCAGATCCGGGCGGATCCGGCGATCCCTGGCCCACCAGCTGCCAGAGAGGAGCCGGCCCCGATCCAGGGTCGAGCCGGCCTGATCTGGCAGCCGGACCTTCCCAGGAGACCCCCACACCAGATCTGGAGAGGGGCTAGCGACAGCTCCGGCGACCGAAGGCCGCCACAGAGGGCCTGCGTCGGCGGCCACCAGGAGCTGGGAAGGCGGGCGGCGGCGTCTGATGCGGGGTGGGGGCGCCTCCAACGTCGAGGCGGGTGCGCGGGGAAACCACGCCGCCGCCTACCGCCGCGCGGGCGGCTGCCGGCGGCGGCGGGGGAGGAGGAGGGGAGGCGGGGGGAAACCGGCGGGCGGCTAGGGTTTCGCCCCCGAGTCGCCCGGAGCGGACGACGCGGGGGGGAGGGGGGGGGGGAGCGAACGAACGGCTAAAACATGCATGCTGTATTAAGACAAAAACATGGTGAACAGAACTCCATGGATTGCTGCCAAAACATAGAGCTCCATGGAGAAATTGCAAATCAGAAGATTGTGAATAGGGCGAACCCATCTCTGTTCATGTAAAAATAGGCCACATGCTGCAGCAGCATCAACTTAATCTTCACATCAAATCGACAGCAAGATATCGTTTGAACTTCAATTATAACCGCGGAAAAGCTATGCTCACTCTTCCCTAAAAATAACTATGCTCACTCTAGCAAAAAAAATAAAAATTCAGAGCTGTACATATTGACCTTGCTCGACAGTATTCAGCTGTCCACGGCAAGGCGAGCTCAAGTTCGGAGTTTTGATGCAGCCGCACGGTCTTGGTGGGCCCTTATTCTGCCATATCATTGGTAAATGGTAATGGAGGCCGTCACGGTCGGCCTGCGCTTCTCCACCGCGGCTTGTGTCAACTGCCACCGGCGGCAAACATTCGCGTGATAAAATGTGCACGCACGGAACTCTAGCTCACTCCACATTCTCCCCTAGCCTCCCTCCCTACTGTATACCTAAACCCCTATATCTGGGGATGTTTTCGCCCTGAGGTTTACCCATTTGGCTGAAAACGACCCTGTGGTAATCAGGTACATGACACGTGTATTTTTTTGGAAATAACCGTGTACAAGCGCGTGGTGTATCTAGGTTTCTGTTTCAAATTTTTTGAACATGTGTAGGGCTTGCGTTGGTTCGTTTAGTGTTTTTTGCTGGGCGTGGGCCAGTCCGTACGATTGCACCGCAGTTCCTGGTTGGTCCTTATCTCCTTCCTCTTAATTCTCTCCACGTGTAGATCCTTCTCTGGAAGGCTCATGTGAGATCCTGTGAAATCTCGACGTCCACCGCACGCCGCTCAATCGTCTGTGCACGCCACCGCTCCACCGCCATGCGAGCTTATAAAGGCTCTTGCCCCTTCTCGAGCTCTCGATGTATGCGTCTCCCAAATTCCCGGTGAAGCAACACCGTCCTTCCCGACCTCGTTGACGGCGGTGCATCACCACGGCCCCCATTTCTTCTCTGGCCGCCTCAGTTCCCTCCGCCCTGGCTGTGCCTTCTCCTTGCAGCCAGGCACTCCAACCACGACCCGACGACTGGATCAAGTCCGTATGGCACAGCAGCGTCCGGATCCAGCCCGAGACCCAGCCATCCCCGCCGGCTCAAGAAGATCCTCCTCTCCCCATCCCTCTCGCGAGCGTCCTCGCTGTCGTCGGCGGGATTGCAGGACTGTAGGCACACCTCGGGGCGGCACGTTGCGGGGAGATACCATGAACAGAGATAACCGTGACAGTTGCCCTCCCCTGCTCCGACCGATCCATGGAGCCTCCCCGCGTCGCACAATCTGGTATTGTTTCTGCCCAAGAGGTCTGCCTGGGAGCAGCGCCCTTCCTCCTCGGCACAACCAAGATCACGAGCCTGTTCCCGCTGCCGCCACCCGTCTGACTTCTCCAGCCTGTTCGAGACCACTCCCCACCGCCGCCGCCTCATCGGCCAGACCCTTTCTCTTTCCACTCTATTCACGTTTGGTGATGGTGTTGTGTACTGTGTGTGTGGGACACTACTATCCTGGGCTGCGTGGTCTACTTGTACGCTGCTGGCATGTGAGAGATTGAGAGGTGAGAGAGGCTACGGCTGGGATGAAGATTTGCCTGTCGATACTTCATACCATCGGCGTCGTACGTCGACAACGGCCATGGCGTGGCTGCGGCGGCTACACATGAAGCCGAGCGGTGGGCTGAAGGGGAGGACACCTGCTGAAGCACAGACTCCGGCGGCAACTACCAAACTACAGAGGCGACGCATGACGGCATGAGGCGTCGGCTCTGGCTGCAGGACAGCCTCGTGGTGGTGAAGGAGTCGGCGGACCCTCTGGCCGTCGCTGCGGGTCTCGAGGAGCTGCTCGGGTGCTACCTCGCCCTCAACGCCGCCAAGCACCACTGCGGCATCGTCGCCGCGTTCCGGCACACCTGGCTCAAGTACCGGTTGTGAAAGGCCATTAGAGACGGAGCGGCGTGTCACAGCACCAGTCCAAGTCGTCAGCGGTCAAGCAGTCAGATCGAAGGGCAGCTCCACTCGCCCACACCTATCCCCAAGCAGGCTGCGGTTGCACCGCCGCAACATCAGCACATCGAGCAAATCATTGGGTCGTCATCCTTGTTGTCAGGCAGTGCGCACATGAACTGCCGCCGTCTGTTCATGCCCGACGCGTGCTGGTGATCAACTTGGTGTTCCATCTGCGGTTGCGTGACCGCGAGTTGTCCCTCTCCATACCGTAGGGTCTTTTTATCCACGGGTAGAAAAAGAGGCTTCCATACGTCCCCATTAGTCCCCAAAACAATCGAACCGCGACCAAAGGGGTCTTTAGTCGCGGTTCGGGAGGAGACCCGCGACCAACTATCTGGGCCCAACGCGCTCGGTCGACAGCTGGCGGACGGGAGGGGCTTTAGTCCCGGTTGGCCTGGCCAACCGGGACTAAAGGTCCCCGAAGGCCTTTAGTCGCGGTTGGCCAGGCCAACCGGGACTAAAGGCCCATCCAGCTGGCGGACGGGAGGGGCTTTAGTCCCGGTTGGCCTGGCCAACCGGGACTAAAGGTCCCCGAAGGCCTTTAGTCGCGGTTGGCCAGGCCAACCGGGACTAAAGGTCCATCCCTATATATAGGACTTAGCTCACTTCACTTCACTCAGCTCACTTCACAATTTTCAGAAGGGGGTGGTGGGTTTGCTTTTGGTTCCTCCTATGCACACAAGGTGTTTGATGAAATGCCCGAGAGCCTGAAACAAACATGATATGAAGTGTCCGAGCCACACTTGAGCTTTCTCATTTATTTTTCCTCCGCGATCGCGGTTAGCAACTTGAACCTTTCATGTGTCATTGATAAAATATGCATGTGTGTAGTTCATTGTTTAATTTGTATTATTTCTAGCTAGTTAGTTTAACAAATACATGATGGTTAATTATATACTTTATATAATAATAATGCAGATGAATCGGCAATGGATGTACGGTCCCCGAGTCTCCGGCGAGTTCACTACGGGTTTGAAAGATTTCCTCGTAGTGGCAAATGCGAACAAGCAGCAAGGTTTTATTATTTGTCCATGTGCTGTCTGTAAGAATCAGAAGGGTTACTCCTCCTCAAGAGACGTTCACATGCACCTGCTTCGGCACGGTTTCATGCCAAGCTATAATTGTTGGACCAAGCATGGAGAAAGAGGGGTTAGAATGGAAGAAGATGAAGAAGGGGATGATATCGATGACAACTATCATGATCATTTCGGTGATACTTTCATGGAGGATGATGCTGAAGGTGGGGAAGGGTTAGGTGAAGGTGAAGAAGAGGCACATGATGAGCCCGCTGATGATCTTGGTCGGACCATTGCTGATGCACGGAGACGCTGCGAAACTGACAAGGAGAGGGAGAATTTGGATCGCATGTTAGAGGATCACAAAAAGTCGTTGTATCCAGGATGCGATAATAGTCTGAAAAAGCTGGGCTGCACACTGGATTTGCTAAAATGGAAGGCACGGGAAGGTGTAGGTGACTCATCATTTGAAAATTTGCTGAAAATGTTGAAGAATATGTTTCCGAAGAATAACGAGTTGCCCGCCAGTACGTACGAAGCAAAGAAAGTTGTCTGCCCTCTAGGTTTAGAGGTTCTGAAGATACATGCATGCATTAACGACTGCATCCTCTACCGCGGTGAATACGAGAATTTGAATGAATGCCCTGTATGCACTGCATTGCGTTATAAGATCAGGGGCGATGACCCTGGTGACGATGTTGAGGGCGAGAAACCCAGGAAGAGGGTTCCCGCCAAGGTGATGTGGTATGCTCCTATAATACCACGGTTGAAACGTCTGTTCATGAACAAAAAGCATGCCAAGTCGTTGCGATGGCACAAAGAGGACCGTAAGTCCAACGGGGAGTTGAGACACCCCGCTGATGGAACACAATGGAGAAAGATCGACAGAGTGTTCAAAGATTTTGCAGCTGACGCAAGGAACATAAGATTTGGTCTAAGTACTGATGGCATGAATCCTTTTGGCGAGCAGAGCTCCAGCCATAGCACCTGGCCCGTGACTCTATGCATCTACAACCTTCCTCCTTGGTTGTGCATGAAGCGGAAGTTCATTATGATGCCAATTCTCATCCAAGGCCCTAAGCAACCCGGCAACGACATTGATGTGTACCTAAGGCCATTAGTTGAAGAACTTTTACAGTTGTGGGCCAGACCTGGTGTACGTGTCTGGGATGAGCACAAAGGAGAGGAATTGACCTACGAGCGTTGCTTTTTGTAACCATCAACGATTGGCCTGCTCTCAGTAACCTTTCGGGACAGACAAATAAGGGATACAATGCATGCACGCACTGCTTACATCAGACTGAAAGTGTACGTTTGGTTAATTGTAAGAAGAACGTGTACCTGGGTCATCGTCGATTTCTTCCCCGAAATCATAACGTAAGAAAGAAAGGCAAGCATTTCAACGGCAAGGCAGATCACCGGCCGAAGCCTGCGGAACGTACTGGTGCTGAGATATTTGATATGGTCAAGGATTTGAAAGTCATCTTTGAAAAGGGTCCTGGCGGACAATCAGTTCCGCGGGGAGTTGACGGGCACGCACCCATGTGGAAGAAGAAATCTATATTTTGGGAGCTAGAATATTGGAAAGTCCTAGATGTCCGCTCTGCAATCGACGTGATGCATGTTACGAAGAATATTTGCGTGAACCTGCTAAGCTTCTTGGGCGTGTATGGGAAGACAAATGATACAAAGGAAGCACGACAGGACCAGCAACTTTTGAAAGACCCAGATGACCGGCATCCGGAATGGTTTCAAGGTCGTGCCAGCTACGCTCTTACCAAAGAAGAGAAGGTCATTTTTTTTGAATGCCTGAGCAGTATGAAGGTCCCGTCTGGCTTCTCGTCGAATATAAAGGGAATAATAAACATGGCGGAGAAAAAGTTCCAAAACCTGAAGTCTCACGACTGCCACGTGATTATGACGCAATTGCTTCCGATTGCATTGAGGGGGCTCCTACCGGAAAATGTTCGAGTAGCCATTGTGAAGCTATGTGCATTCCTCAATGCAATCTCTCAGAAGGTAATCAATCCAGAAGATCTACCACGGTTACAGAACGATGTGGTCCAATGCCTTGTCAGTTTCGAGTTGGTGTTCCCACCATCCTTCTTCGATATTATGACGCACCTCCTGGTCCACCTAGTCGAAGAGATTTCCATTCTCGGTCCTGTATTTCTACACAATATGTTCCCCTTTGAGAGGTTCATGGGAGTATTAAAGAAATATGTTCGTAACCGTGCTAGGCCAGAAGGAAGCATCGTCAAGGGCTATGGAAATGAGGAGGTAATTGACTTCTGTATTGACTATGTTCCTGACCTTAAGCCGATTGGTATTCCTCAATCGCGGCACGAGGGGAGACTAAGTGGAAAAGGCAAGATCGGAAGGGAATCCACGATATGTATGGACGGTCATTCTATGACTGAAGCACACCACACAGTTCTGCAAAATTCCAGCTTGGTGGCTCCGTACTTCGAGCAACACAAGAATATTTTATGCTCGGACAACCCAGGGAAGCCTGAATCCTGGATTAGAAAGGCCCACATGGAGACTTTCGGCAGTTGGTTGCGAAAACATTTAATGAATGACAATGATGTTGGAGATCAGCTGTACATGTTGGCCAAGAAACCATCTTCGACTATAACGACTTTCCAAGGGTACGAGATAAATGGGAATACATTTTACACCATCGCCCAAGATAAAAAGAGCACCAACCAAAACAGTGGTGTCCGCTTTGATGCAGCAACCGAGAATGGGCAAAAGGTCACATATTATGGTTACATAGAGGAGATATGGGAACTTGACTATGGACCCTCCTTTAAGGTCCCTTTGTTCCGGTGCAAATGGTTCAAGCTAACAGGAGGTGGGGTAAAGGTGGACGAGCAATACGGAATGACAATGGTGGATTTCAACAATCTTGGTTACCTTGACGAACCATTCGTCCTTGCCAAAGATGTCGCTCAGGTTTTTATTTGAAGGACATGAGTAGCAAACCGAGGAAACGGAAAGATAAGAAAACGATCAGTACATCATGCGATGATCCAAAGCGCCACATTGTTTTTTCAGGGAAAAGAAACATCGTGGGAGTGGAGGACAAGACAGACATGTCAGAAGATTATAATATGTTTGGTGAAATTCTGCCCTTCAAAGTGAACACTGACCCAAGCATTAAGTTAAATGATGAGGATGCTCCATGGATACGGCACAATCGTAAGCAAGCAGGGACACAAGGGAAGAATTGATGTGTAATAATTTAAGATTTTAAAATGAATTAGTTTCATTTTTCTGATTTTAAAAGGAAAAAGGAAGAAGAAGAAAGAAGGAAAAAGGAAGAAAAAAATAGAAGAAAAAACGAAAAACAGAAGAAAAAAACAAACAGAAGAAAACATATGAAAAAAACAGAAAGAAGAAAAAAACAGAAGAAAAAAAAGAAGAAAAAAGGAAAAAGGAAAAAAGGAAGAAAAAAAAGAAGAAAAACAAGAAAAAGGAAGAAACAAACAGAAGAAAAAAACAGAAGAAAAACAAGAATAAAATAAACAGAAGAAAAACAAAATAATATAAAATTTAATAAAATATATAAGTACAAACAAAATAAAATAAATTTTAATAACATAAATAAATAAGTAATTAGAAACTTTAATAGCAAAAATAATTATCATAAAGTAAAATAAATAAGTAATTAGAAACAAAATAAATAAAGCAAAAAAGAAAACAAAAACAGGCAAAAAATAAAAAATATGCCACCTACTGGGCCACCACGGCTTGAATACGACTAGAAACCCATTAATGGGCCAGGATTCAGGCCCGCAGAAGGCCCAGTAGGCCCACAGGCACATAGTGACAGAATAGGCCCGTAAGCCTGCATTTGAGAGGAGCTCGAAGTGGTGAGCGCAGCCGCGCTTATAAACCAATGTCGAAGCCTCTCGGCTAGCGAGGTGGGACTAAACATCCCACCGCACCGCGCCAGTTCCAGCACAGACCTTTAGTCCCGGTTGGGGAGGCGGACCGCGACTAAAGGGTACCCTTTAGTCGCGGTTGTTGTCCCCAACCGCGACTAAAGGGTCTTTCTGCGCGGGAACGAAAGCGGCGCCAAAACCATTTAGTCCCGGTTGGGGAGGCGGACCGCGACTAAAGGGTACCCTTTAGTGGCGGTTGGTGTGGCCAGCCGCGACTAAAGGGTACCTTTAGTCGCGGTCCTCCTCCCCAACCGCGACTAAAGGTGCGTCTATAAATACTGCACTTAGCAGTTTCGCCATTTCCCATTCTCCTCTCTCTCGACGCCGAAGCGCTGCCCCGACGCCGATCGACGCCGAAGCCCTGCCCCGACGCCGACGCCGACGCCGAAGCCCTGCGCGCCGCCGCTTCCGTCCCCAGTGAGCGCCGCCTCCGCCCGTGCCCTGCCCTTGCCCTTGCCCGCCGCCCGCCGCCCGACGCCCTGCCGCCCGCCGCCCGCCGCCCGCTGGCCCTGCCTGCCGTCCTCCGCGCGCCGGCAGAAGAAGAAGAAGGAAGAAGAAAAAGGAAGAAGAAGAAGCAAGAAAAAGGAAAAAGGAAGAAGAAGAAAGAAGGAAGAAGAAAACAAAAGAAAAACAGAAGAAAAACAAGAAAAAGGAAGAAAAAAGGAAAAAGGAAGAAAAAAAGAAAACAAAAGAAAAGGAAGAAAACAACAGAAGAAAAATAAAGGAAGAAGAAAAAAGAAAGAAGAAAAAAAGGAAAACACAAGAAAAACAAACAGAAGAAAAAAACAAAAGAAAACAAAAAACAGAAGAAAACAAAGGAAGAAGAAAAAACAAAAGAAAACAAAAAAACAAACAGAAGCAAAAAACAAAAAAAAGGAAAACACAAGAAAAAAGAAAAAGGAAAAAGAAAGAAAATAGAAAACAAAAGAAAACACAAGAAAAACAAACAGAATAAAAAACAAAGGAAGAAGAAAAAAAGAAAGAAGAAAAAAAAGGAAGAAGAAAAAAGAAAGAAGAAAGAAAGAAGAAAAAGGAACAAGAAAAAAGAAAGAAGAAAAACAAAGGAGGAAGAAAAAAAAGGAAGAAGAAAAACAAAGGAAGAAGAAAACAAAGGAAGAAGAAAAAAGAAAGAAGAAAAAAAAGGAAGAAGAGAAAAAGAAAGAAGAAAAAGGAAGAAGAAAAATAGGAAGAAGAAAAAAAGAAAGAAGAAAGAAAGAAGAAAGAAAAAGGAAGAAGAAAAAACAAGAAAGAAAAAGGAAGAAGAAAAACAAAGGAAGAAGAAAAAAGAAAGAAGAAAAAGGAAGAAGAAAAAAGAAGAAGAAAGAAAAAGGAGGAAGAAAAAACAAGAAAGAAAAAGGAAGAAGAAGAAGAAAGAAAAAGGAAAAAGGAAGAAGAAGAAAGAAGGAAGAAGAAACAAAAGAAAAACAGAAGAAAAACAAGAAAAAGGAAGAAAAAAGGAAAAAGGAAGAAAAAAGAAAACAAAAGAAAAAGGAAGAAAACAACAGAAGAAAAACAAAGGAAGAAGAAAAAAGAAAGAAGAAAAAAAAGGAAAACACAAGAAAACAAACAGAAGAAAAAAACAAAAGAAAACAAAAAACAAAAGAAAAACAAAGGAAGAAGAAAAAACAAAAGAAAACAAAAAACAAACAGAAGAAAAAAACAAAAAAAAGGAAAACACAAGAAAAAAGAAAAAGGAAAAAGAAAGAAAATAGAAAACAAAAGAAAACACAAGAAAAACAAACAGAAGAAAAAAACAAAGGAAGAAGAAAAAAAGAAAGAAGAAAAAAAGGAAGAAGAAAAAAAGAAAGAAGAAAGAAAGAAGAAAAAGGAAGAAGAAAAAAAGAAAGAAGAAAAACAAAGGAGAAAGAAAAAAAAAGGAAGAAGAAAAACGAAGGAAGAAGAAAAACAAAGGAAGAAGAAAAAAAGAAAGAAGAAAAAAAAGGAAGAAGAAAAAAAGAAAGAAGAAAGAAAGAAGAAAAAGGAAGAAGAAAAAAGGAAGAAGAAAAAAGAAAGAAGAAAGAAAGAAGAAAGAAAAAGGAAGAAGAAAAAACAAGAAAGAAAAAGGAAGAAGAAAAACAAAGGAAGAAGAAAAAAAGAAAGAAGAAAAAGGAAGAAGAAAAAAAGAAAGAAGAAAGAAAAAGGAGGAAGAAAAAACAAGAAAGAAAAAGGAAGAAGAAAAAAATGAAAACCAAATGAAAACCAAATGAAAGAAGAAAGAAAAAGGAAGACGAAAAAAAGAAGAAGAAAGGAAGAAGAAGAAAGAAAGAAAAAAGAAAAAGGAAGAAGAAGAAAGAAAGAAGAAAGGAAGAAGAAGAAAGGAAGAAGAAGAAAGAAAGAAGAAGAAAGGAAAAAGGAAGAAGAAGAAAGGAAGAAGAAGAAAGAGGAAGAAGAAAGGAAGAAGAAGAAAGAAAGAAGAAAGAGGAAGAAGAAAGGAAGAAGAAGAAAAAAAGAATTTTTACTTAAAGAATCTTATTTTTTAATTCCTCCTCCTCTATGTCCCCTTAATCTTATTTTTAATTCCTTTATACTTAAAGAATTTTTACTACATGCAGGAGTGACATATGGCGGACGATAGAACCGAGCCGCTTAGGGATCCGGAGGCTGAACGTTATTTAATGGACATCATCAACAACGAGATTCCTTATGTGCCGGGCTCAGAATATGAGCAACAAGAGGATGTAGTCTCTTCTTTTCTGAACCTTGACGGTGGAACAGAGATTGTCGATGATCAAGAAGGTGAAGGAACGGACATTGTCGACGGAGGTCAACCGTCAACAACCGACGATCTCGAATTGCAAGTAGCAACCACCTCCGACGAGGTATATATATACATTGAGCCTCTCGTGATACAAACTTACTGAAATGTGAATACATATGTATTAACGCGCGCGACTCTCTTTCTTTTTTTAGCCCTCCGGATCGAGTACGACAAAGCGTGGCAAATCCAAGGCGATGAAAACAGGAGAAACATATGCCATTGAGTTTGTCAGTGAAACCGGCAAGCCCCTACAGCACACCTCAAAGTTTATCAACCAATGCGGAGTCGTTGTTAGAGACAACGTCCCGATCACCGTCCAGGAATGGAAGGAGCCAAAGAAGGCACGTCTTGGTTTCAGTTTTGTCGACAAGAGAACGAAAAAGGATTGCTGGAGAAAGCTTATGGAACATTTCATTCTACCTCCGGAATACAACAAAGTCGATGAATTCGGTAACGAGGTTCCGGGTGGACGTCAGAGGAGGAGGCTAGTTAAAGAGTTCGCTCTTCAGAAGATGGGCGAAGCATTCCGGAACTTCAAGAAAAATTTAACCCGTGACTATGTCAACAAGGGCAAGACTCCGGATTTCAATGGACAACATGAGAAACTGAAAGATGATTGGCCAGAATTTGTGAGGCAAAAGCAAGCGGAGCATTTCAAGGAAATATCGAAAAAAATAAGGATAATGCGAGTAAGAAAAAGTTCCATCATATTATGGGGCCAGGAGGATACCGCCTTTCGGAGCCTAGGTGGCAGAAGATGGAGGAGGACCTGAGGGTGCGAGGAATCCCTCTAGGTACAGAGGGATGGGACCCAAGGGCCAAAAGCTGGTGGTACGGGCATGGGGGATCGCTAGACCCGGAGACAGGGGTGTGTGTTCACCGGCAGAGACAGTTTGCTCCCACCCAAGCCCTTATTGACGCAATGACCCAAGCTCAAGAGGGCTTGATCAAGTTCAACAGAGAGAAAGACGCACTGACAACAGCCCTCGGGAATGATGAACACGGAGGACGTGTACGAGGCAAAGGCAAAGTTCCGTGGAAAGTAGGGTTTTCCCAGGACAATGACCCGTACTGTTACAGAAGCCGTAAGAGAAAGACGGACCGGGATGCAGATCTTATGACGAAGTTTGCATCGGAACTCCATGAGTTGAAGCAGACCATGCATGAACTAGTGAAAGAAAAATCGGCTGTAGGGCCGCATGAAGATCATGAAGCGGATCGCGGAAGCCAGCAGCGGAGAAGCAGCGTGGCTTCCACGGATGCCCCGCCTGCTGCTAGTGCATCGATGATCGAGATTCGTGCACCGGAGCCTCACTACCCTGTGGATGATGTAAAGGAGATGAAAGAATGTGATCTGCATTATCCCGTGGGGAACGTTTCCACGAAGGTAGCTAGCGGCAGTGCTTTACCCTGTACACCTGGAGCACTCCACCACAACAACCCCATTGCATATGGCTATGCTCGTGTCACGGTGGAAGACATAGTCCAAGGGTTTGAGGACCTGGAGATTGACAAACCTACACCCGAAGGGGAGAGAAGACTTGGAGATGTCAAGCGCCAGTTCATTCTATGGAAAAAGAAGTACATAGTGTTTCCAGGCGAGGCGCCAAGGCTAGCAAGTCCACCCCCCTCCGATGGTGGTGGTGGTGGTGGCGGTGGTGGCGGTGGTGGTGGTCGTGGTGGTTCACCTACACCTCCTTCACGCCATTCGACGCCGTCCCCCGATCCACAACCTCTGGCGGGTACGACGCCCCCCAATCCTCCTCCGGCGGGTACGACGCCCCCCAATCCACCTCCGGCAAAGAAGCAGAAGCAGGCGGACAGCAAGGAAACCCGCTCCTGGACTATTAACCCGGACCCTTATGTACCTAAGACCACAAGGGTACCGGAGCCATCACTGAAGCCTCTCCTCCCAAGGCCTGGGGAACTTAGTGAAGCTGAAACCAAATTGGCCGCGTCTGCTGATTATGAGAAATGGAAGGCGGATATGAAGGCGAAAAAAGAGCCTGAGCCCAAGCAAGTATTCACTGAGAAGCAAAAAGTGGGCTAAGGATTTTTTGATGACACCGTCCCAAGCCGAGCTGAATATGCCTGACGACTATGGACATGAACTTCGTAGGCAAGCAAAAATATTGAAGGAGGAGAAAGAAGAAAGTAAAAAAAGCGGGAAACAAGTTGACCAGCTCGGGATGCAGAAGAAACAATCGATCCCCCCGCTCATAGTGAAAGCCGGTCCGGAAGAGGACCCCGAGATCATAGCAGCTGCGGCAGCACTTGGATTGACTGTAGCGAGTGCCATGAAACAAGCGTCCGAGATGGGTTTGACTCTTCGTGCCTTCTTAGGCCTTGAGGATGCGCCAGTATGTGAGATAGCATTACAATATGTGCGGAATGGGCCTCTCGTCGAGCCTGCGCGGGAAAAGAGTCTACCACCACAAATGCGAAATCTGCTACGTTGGTACAAGCAATTCATAACATGGGCCGACAAAGAATATATTTATGCGGATGTTACAGATGAGCATCACACCAAACGGTACTCTGTAGAAGTTCATATGAGTGAATTGTTCCAGCTGTTCAATCTGCGCGACCTCGACAAATCTATGCTGAGTTGCTACGTTCTGTAAGTGATTTATTTCTACCTCATCTCGTTCTTCATTGCCTGCACTATATATATATATATTGTCCTAACTATATTGTTGCGTACGCTATTATGCAGATTGAAGATTTGGGAATGCAAAATAAGAAACATCCATGATGTTGGGTTCATTGACCCACATATCGTTAATGGACATGTGTTACAACATCACCCCGAAGACGTGGAGAAAGACTTGTACAAGTTTCTTAGAAAGCATAAACTCAAAAGTCATATTCTATTTCCTTATCATTTTGGGTGAGTGTTTCTCTCTTGTGCCCATTCTCTTTTGTTTACTCCATGCATGGTATGTCTAATCGATGAGTTATGCATGACTGTGCATGTAACGTGTACGGAGGTTCCACTGGATTCTGCTAAATATTGAACTTCACACCTCCAGAGTTCTAATCATGGACTCTATGGATTCGGATCCAAAGCGTTGGGCCGACATGAGAAAAATGCTGCAAAAGTAATTATTTTCAATCATTTGAGCTCTATATCGATCGGTCTCTTTCGTTCATTTCCTAATATCAAGTAACTAATAACTCCCTTGTTCATTTAATTTTCTTTGCCCTGTAGGGTTTGGAGACGGTTCTCAGAAGAAATTGTCGGTGAATTCAAACATGAGCTAGATTTCAGAAGGTTAGTTAATGTGGATAAGCAGCCACCGGGGACCAATCTATGTGGATACTATGTTTGTGAGAACATCCGGAGACACACCTCTGAGCGGAAGGCATCGGATAGCGTGCGGAACGCGACGGATAACTTGCGGAGGAGGCTTAGTCCAGAAGCTCGCTTCCGACCAATTCAAGAAGAATTAGCAGGATTTTTCATGAGGGAAGTCATCAATCCTAAAGGAGAACACTATACCGAGGACGAAGAAATTTATATGCATACCCGAGATTGAAACTTGTACGAAGTTGTATATGGTCATCCATCCTAATTGTGTATGGAAACTTGTTCGAAGTTGTATATGGTCACCCGAGATTGAATATATATTATATATTCCTCTTGAATTCTTCTTGTTTGAAATTTCATATGCATGTATATAGTAGCGTAGAATATGTGTACTGAAACTTTATCAAAATTAAAATAAAACACAAAATATAATATAAAAGAAATAAAACACTCCAAACTAAAAAGAAACCAGGTTTAGGGGGGCTAAAACCCTAAACCTGCGGAGGAGCCCTTTAGTCCCGGGTGGCCACGAGAACCGGGACTAAAGGTCCTCCGCCCCAACGGACCATGGGCGTCCACGTGGACGGGCCTTTAGTCCCGGTCAGCCACAAGAACCGGGACTAAAGCCTTTAGTCGCGGTCCGTAAGAGGCGCGACTAAAGGGGGGTCTTTAGTCGCGCATATTTAGTCCCGGTTGCACAGCCGGGACTAAAGGCTGTTGCGAACCGGGACTAAAGGGCTTTTTTCTACCAGTGATCGGTCAATTCCGTTAGGTCAGTTTTCCTTTCTTTCTTTGTAATCTGGTTCCTTTTATGTAGTGCATGCAAGCAGGAAAAAAAAGGAAAAATGCCTAGACCAAACAGCGAGAGAACAAAACGATCTCCAATTCATATGCTATGTAGACACATAGCTCCTACTCCCATGCACGTGGTCACATCAACCCCATTCAGGCCCAACTAGTGCATGCATCAACTAATTAATCATGTATGGCGGACAAAAGGTCCTTTATAATACCTAAATAATCCATCCCCTCTATCTTATTTCTCTTAACATGCAGGCTATCCACATCATCAACCAGCCACATTAGCGTTTCATCACTAGCTTACATGGGGGACCCACCACAGATTGACCAACATACACAATGGACATGTCACCCTTCGGTTACCAGCTGTAGAGACCCACCACCGGCTCCCTAGCGTACACAAACAGCCTACAGAAGCCCAACGAAAAACAACATACATAATTGCGACCGTCTCTCTCCCTCGATTCAGCCGAATCCATCGACTTCCTGTCTACTCCAACGCGGCAGCTGTGATCCCATTTAATGCCCCTCCTATCCCTGAAAAGAAAAATCTGATGCCCCTCCCGCAGGACCGCTGGCCTGGCTCCCCTTCCCATCTGTGCCGCCACTCTCCCTCTCGATCCGTCCTCTCCCTCGTCTGGTGCCACCAGCGACTGGGGCGGCGGCTAGCAGCAGGGCTTTGGCCACCCGCAGGGACTGCGGCAGCCAGGGAGTCGAGGGCCGGCTGCTGGTGCCTGGTGCCACAAATGACTGGGGAACCTGCTTGGTCTGGGCTTGGCGACGACAATGACGCACAACACCACCAACCCAGAATCCAAGATGATCCAGGTCGCATCTCCTCTTCTGCCCGCCATTCTTCTCCATGCAAGCGTTGGTGCGAGTTTTTGGCCGTGAGGCAACTAACAGCAATCAGCAGAAAGGAGTATCAAGATCCGTCCAGCCAGTTCTGAATGGAAATGTTATGCACATGAAGCTGTTGCTTGCTTGCCTGGTTGTTTGCTCTGTGTGCATCGGGATTGGTTGGTTTCATTCTTGGTTGATTCCTGCAGATGTGTGCACTTCATCACTACTGCTGTTCACGGGATAGGTTCCAGTCAATACACGATCACCATCGCTATTTCGTCAAGAAACACATCGTGCTGTATTTATTTTTCTCAAGTTTATATGCTCCTACCTTGCTTACTTTCTTTCTATTCTGTGCACAGTTACAGACGCCACACATTGCTTCTTGCAAGTTACGACCAAGGTCTGCGCTAGCAATCTTTAATATGTTTATTCAGATTACAAAAGCGATGATCCTATTGACTTTTTTCAGTCACATTAACAGTTCATCATTCTCTCTCGGTTATCTTCTGCAAATTTTGTCTGATATAACCTTAATTGTGTTTGTTTCAGGCATTAGAAGAAGTGAAGATCAAGATACACCTTGACTAATAAAATCCAATAAAAAAATAGAAGAACGAGGTAAAACAACTTTCTTATCCTCTTAGGATGGCTTGAATTGTAGATACCCTCCAGTAAAAATTGTGTGAGGAAATCATGTATATTTTAGTTGTCATGCTTTCGATTTGAGGAACCTATTAACTGGTCAGATCCTGGAAACAAGTAGAAAAGTTCTTATTTTAGTGGCATTATAAGGTTCCGTTCAAATAATAGTAACCCATCTGCTTTGTATACCTACTGACACCACAGGTAATGGTAAAATTATTTGAATATCCATACATAGGAGTATCTTCTTAGTAGCCTGGATTGGCTCAATATTTGATGGCCAGCAAGTGCTCATTTTTTGTAAGTTTGTATTCTCGCCAGTTCGGAATTTGGTCTCATTTTTGGCATTTGTCAATTTTTATATGACCCATTATTGTATGTCAATTTGATGAATACGAGCATACAACATCTATCTAGCGGGTTTAGTTGAGTTCATCATTTAGCCAGCTACTTAAAATTAACCCTCAGTAAATTCGTCCTTTAAACTAAGTCAAAGTTTTGATGTAAAACAAATACATTATTAACAACAATCGGTAAGCAAAGGTGTCGGCCGCAACGCGCGGGGAATCATCTAGTTTGACAAAAAAAATAGAGACACAAATTGCTAGGTGCATGCAAAGATGCAACAACCGTGCCATCAAGCATCCAAAATTAGAGTGGCGGATCCACAATTTTCATTGAGTATCCAAATTATAACTAAAAAAATCCAATCACTCGAGGAAGAAAGAAACACATGACTATATGAAATATCGGAATAAATACTGGACCAACAGATCTAGCTCATGTTAGTGATATTATGCCATAGTTGCAAAATGCCTCTTTATTAGCATTAGGATTTGAGAGCACCGGATACATTCATCTCTAGGCAAGAAGTTAATTTCTCTGAACTTGAACTGTTTAAAAAAGTTTGTAACTATATTAATCTGTTGGAGCCGCAAGTTGTTTCAAGTTTATATTCCTTTTCTGAGCAAAAATCTGTTTCATTAATCATTGATAATATTTGAAAAAGAGAATAATAATCTGAGCCTTTTGTAGTAGGCACTTTGAATGAGTAGCATGAAAGATGGTGATAGCATTGACCATCTTTGGTTGGTATTCTTTGAGTATTTGGATGCAACTGAGAGTGTAACCTTTGGCAATATGAAATATAACATGCATTAATCATCGCTCTTGCCACAAACAGAAATATAGCAACCTAGCATTACTATCACGCAGCGCATTTCATACCGATGCATCAACGGGGCGCGGCGTGCCGCCGCGCGGGCATAGCTAGTTCTACTCTACTGAAGAACAAGTCCAACGCAAGCAGAGGAGAGCTAGCTATAATGAGAACTGAAGTGTGACACGCTCTCGCTGCATTACTGCAAGATGCCACTGCCGGGCTCCTGAGCGATCACCATAGAAGTGATCGTGCTCCGACGGACAGGGCGTCCTACTACATCCCGAACCGAGATCGTGGCCCCGCCAAGGGGATCCCCAAGCGCCTGGACAACCCGTTCCCACACAGCCCGCAGCCGAATGACATCACCTTCGACGTCGTCACCGTGTCCGCCGCCGCCAACCTGTTCGACGGGTTCAGGGGGGCGATGCCGGAGCTGAAGCTGCAGCTGATGCTCGTCAGGCCCACGGCCGGCGCCGCAAAGAAGGTTGACGGGGAGGAGGAGGCTTCGGTAGCGGCAGCGCGTCGCCGACGGCCAGGGAGAGGTGGCAGCGGCTACACATGAAGCCAAGCGGCGGGATGAAGGGAGAGACGCCAGCTGACGCGCAGACTCTTGTCACAGCCCTAGCTTCAGCCTTGTTGTGGTCTAGTCTTGGTTGTTACATCATGTTTAAATTTTCTTAAACCTGAAATGGGGATGTTCAAACCCTAGCACCAAATGAAATGCAACTAGGATCAAAAGAAAAATATTTTCAATGAATCCAAAATGCCCTTAAAAAATGTTCATTATTTATGGAAAGAGGTTAAAACCTTTACCACAGGTCATGCACATTTTTCCAAGGCATTTATGGTCTTTGAATTAAATCATATTGTATTTGAAGTGGAGCTATAAATTCCTATAAAACATTTGGTAGCTCCAAATATTCTGAAACTTGGTGAGGGCCTCTGGTTTAAATCAGATAGTGGCCACAAAAGTTTCTAGAATTTTATAAAGTGATTTAGTATTTTTACTAAATCAGAAACAAGTTACACAAAATAGAAAAAGAGAAATATTAGAGAGGGAGAGAGAACTTACCTGGCGCCCACCAACCGGCCTAGCACTGTAGCTGTCCAGCCCAGCCCACCAGCGCCCCCCTTGTCATCTTCCTCCTCTGCCAGAAGAACAGGGCGTCTGGCCGCGGCGCGCGCGCACGCGCTCAGCCAGCTCCTGCTTGATGCTGCTGCTGGAGACGGCTCCGAGCGCCACGACACCCCCTGACCCCCCTCTCGCTCTGGACCCCATCCTCCTCCTCTGCTCTCTCTCTCCCTCTCTCCCGCGATTGACCACGAGCACCCGAGAGCGCCGACGAGCACCACCGCGGCCATCGTCCACCCCTCGCCTCGCCGATGCTTCCAGAAGAACCGCCGCGCCTTCCTCTTCGTCTCCACCAACCCACGTGACGCCGGGTGCACCGCAACATCGTCCCCGCCGCCTTCATCGCCGCATCTGTCCGGCGATCGCCGCGGTCGATTCGTCATCGACAACGCATCCCCGACCTCGAGCTCGCGTCGTCGACCCCGCTGTGAGCTGCTGCTTCATCTCCCCCTTCTACCCTACTCGCGCATGCCCTCTAGCCATCGAGCCACCACGCCGGAAGCTCCCTGCCGTCGCGTTTGCCGCCGCCGTCGCTAGAGCTTGCGCCGGTCACGTCCGACCTTATAGGCGAGATCCTCACATCACTAGGAGTCCATAGAGCCCCTCCGCAAGCTTCCCCGCACCACGGCGACTAAACCACCGAGGCCGAACTCCGGGCACCGCCTGAGTTCGCCGCCGCCGCTGCCAGAGACCACCTCAGCACCCGCCGCAGACACCCCTCGACGCGCCGCGTCGCGCCGCGTCGCGCTGAGCACGTAGAGCCCAGCCCCGCTCGCTCCCGTCGCTGGAGTCGCCGGAACAGCGAACGCCGCCGTGCCTGGGTTAGCGCCGGCGTTAATCGCTGACGTGGCCGGGTTAATTAAATGCTAATGACACCGCTAATTAAACCCCCTAGGTCACTGACTAGTGGGCCCTAGGCCCCTAATGTTTTAGTTAGGTTTTAATTAAACCTCTTTGCCCACTGTGCCACTGACGTGCGGGACCCGCGCGTCAGGTTTGACCCTAGACCGGGCCTTTGACCAGCTGCCGCAAGGATGACGCCATGCTGACGTCATGAAGCCTTTTCTGGATTTAAAATAAATCTAAATGATTTATTTATTTTTAGAAAATAGCTAAAACTTCAAAAAATCATAAAAATTAAACCGTAACTCCAAATGAAACAATTTATATATGGAAAATGATCAGAAAAATCCAATCTTTTCATCTGCACCATTTTCATGCATGTTAGAACAACTTATAGCTGCTAAATTGGACAAATCAAATAAATGACATTTGAATATCCACATATGGAGTTTGAATTTGAATCTTGGATTCAAACCAACTCCATTTAACCCGTTGCTAGTTGCATTAGCTCAAATCACAGCATATTGCCATGTCATGATCATGCATCATATTGTGCATTGCATTAATTGTGTTCTTTCTGTGTTGCCGGTGTTTGTCCCCTCTCAGTAGACGTGGTTTCGACGATGAGATCGATGACACTGATGAAGAACTATACTATCTTCAGAAGTGCCAGGCAAGCAAACCCCCTTTTTCATTCCGATACAATCCCACTCTCTCGCTCCTGCTCTCTTTTACTGCATTAGGACAACAACGATTCAACTGTTACATGTTGCGGTAGTTGAACCCCTTTCCTCTGCATGACCTGTCATTGCCGCAGTAAATAGATTAAACCCACTAGCATGAGTAGGAGTTGTTTGAGCCCTGATGTGCCTACTCATTCATGCTTGTTGTCATGCCTGCTACTTCTTAGAGTTGAGTCAGGTCTGATTCATCGGGGATGAATTGGAATGTGGTGAACATTTCCTACTGTTGAGAGCTAAGTGTGTGAACACGATTTGGTAAAGGTAGCGGTGAGAGGCCATGTAGGAGTACATGGTGGGCTGTCTCATTGCAGCCATCCTCAGGAACTGAGTTCTGTGTTTGTGATCCATGAACAACTACTACCATGCATTGGGATGCTTAAGTACCCCTCTCGACTTATTAATCGCCTTGATCTCTGTCCAGGAGTTGCAACTAGTTTCTGGTGTTTGTAGGATATGTGTTGGGGGCCGTGCATAGCGCTGACCCTAGGGGTGGGCTATAATGCGGCAGAGACACGAGGCACGGTGTACCGGGATGCCCGTTTGGTGCCTGGGGAACCCTGCTCTCATCGTTTGGGGCCGTGAGCGACACCCCGGCCGGATCTCCTTGCGGATGGAACCCGAATAGGCGATAAACCTTAACTAGAGACTTGTGTGGTTAGTCAGGTCGTGGCCGACTCCCTCGCCAGGCTTCCGCTTGAAGGTTGCCGAGATACACGACGTTTACATGGTGGTAAGTGGCGAGAGTGTGTGTGAAGAAGTACACCCTTGCAGGGTTAACATCATCTATTCGAATAGCCGTGTCCGCGGTAAAGGACTTCTGGGTTGCCTATAACAGGTCATAGACAAGTGAAAGTGGATACTCTAAAATGCGCAAGATAAGTGTGAGTGCTATGGATGGCGTTCTCGTAGGGAGACGGGAGCGGATCCATAGTGGTGTATTGCTATGGTGAATATGTGGACTCGTGTGCGCCACCTCAAAAGAGTTACTTGCAGTCATAGTTCAGGATAGCCACTGAGTCAAAGCTGGCTTGCTGCAGTTAAACCCCACCATCCCTTTATTGATACTGATGCATATGTAGTTAGTTCTGGTGTAAGTCTTGCTGGGTACATTTGTACTCACGTTTGCCTATTTTCTGTTTTTGCAGAGAGACTTCAGTCTCGCTAGTAGTACCGCATGGACTTCGACGTTTAGCTTGTTACCTCAGCTACGATCTTTTGCCCTCGGCAGGGTCTTGTAGATAGTTAGGCTTCTCAGCTTTTTCTTTTGTAGTTGTCTATACTCAGACAAGTTAAGCTTCCGCATGTGCTTGTTGTTTGTATGACTTGAATGCTGGGTCATCAGACCCATGTTTGTAATATCTGGCTCTTCAGAGCCTAATGAATAAATACTTTGAGTTGTAGAGTTTTGTTGTGATGCCATGTTGTATTTACACATATCAGGCATATTGTGTGTATGATTGAAATGCTTGGTATGTGTGGGATCCAACAATCTAGTTGTTTATCCTTGGTAGCCTCTCTTATGGGGAAATGTAGTGTAGTGCTTCCACTGAGCCATGGTAGTCTGCTACAGCCCGGTTTATCGGAGTCCTGCTAGCCCAGTTACTACTGCTCCGGAACACTTAGACTGGCCGGCATGTGTTCCACTTCGTTTCTGTGTCTGTCCTCTCGGGGAAATGTCACGCGGTGACTTCCGGAGTCCTGCTAGCCTGCTACAGCCCGGGTTCCCAGAGTCCTGGTAGCCCAGTTGCTACAGCCCGGATTCACACGCTGCTAACCGACACGTTCGATGCTGGTTCATGTATGCCTGTCCCCGTAAGCTAGCGGCACTTTGGGTTCATGACTAGTCATGTCGGTCCGGGTTCTCTGTCATATGGATACTAGCGACACTATCATATACGTGAGCCAAAAGGCGCAAACGGTCCCGGGCCAAGTAAGGTGGCACCCGTGGGAATATCGTGCGTGAGGCCGCAAAGTGATATGATGTGTTACATGCTAGAACGATGTGAGTTAGAATCGGGGTCCTGACAACTCTGAAAGTGACCACCGTGCCGCAAGCCCTCAAGGCCTCAACGCCCCCGAGCACCACCGCACCCTCGTTGGCACGTTCCGGGCTTCCGACACGCTTGGCTCAAATACCGGCGTGAAAGGCCATTAGACGCAGAGGAGCGTGATGCTTGCAGCACGAGGTCGTCGGTGGTCGTGGAGTCTGGGATGTTCTCATCGAAGGGCAGCTCCACCTGCCCACGCCTATCCCCAGGCAAGCCGCGGCTGCGCTGCCGCAACATCAGTAGCAGTCGAACCCCACGATGACGGCCATTTCCGGCTCCACCCGCTCCTCCGCCGTGTGGCCACGGTCGAAACTCGAAACCACCCGGCCGCATGGCTTCCTCTCCGACCCGGCGCCGCAGCCCCATCAGGAGAATCCGCCGCTGCCAAAAGAAGCTCGTCGTGCGCACGATTCGGGCATCCAACAGCACTTCCGCCTCGCGGCGTTCCTGCACACTGCGCCAGCTCAAGGACCTCGTGATGCTCCGCTCGAAAAGCTGTGTCTCCCCGGGCGTCCTCTTCGGCTCCAGCCGTTGCCGCTGCAAAGGCCCTCGTCGTCATCTCGGATGCCGGCATGGGAAGAGGACGAAGAGCCGCGATAGAACTTCTCCATGGCCTGAGCGCCAACCGCAGCAGCAGAGTAGAAGAAGATGCAGGTACGGGGACGATTAGACGGCGCCGCCACTGTTTGGCCGTGATGGAGGCTAAGATATTTCCTTGTTTGTGTGCCTTCTTACCGGTAAGGTATTATTTCACAAGCCAACGCACGGACATCAGTTTCACATAGTCATACAACAAGAACCTTAGGTTCCAAAGGTTCAATCAAATTAGGAAATACATTGGGCTACAATGATGAGTTATCCACATGCCGTACTATTTTAGAAAACATGTCAAACAATTGCACTCAGCTAACGCCAATGTGATGTATAGTGTTCCACAACAACCACTAGTCAAACAAAAGAAAATAACTCCATTGTATTGAAGAAGAAACAAATCTATCTTGTCTAACATATTGATGTGGTTCTCACCTTGCTACATAGAAATGAAATGAATGAAAATAAATTAAAATTACCGTACATATTAAAATGTAAAGATTAGGAATCAACACATGAGAAAGAAGCGTTGCGATAACTGGACCTTAGGAAGATTCAAAAGGAAGATCCGCCGCGTGATTTTTGGTTAGATGATTGTTACTTGTATCTCCATAGTGTTCCTGGTTGTGCTCGTGCGAGAATTAAATACACTTTATTTATACATGACCAATCTCACTCTCTCACAAAGTTTCTTGGAGTCCGTGCTGCAGCTGGTTCTTAATCTACATGCCACTTCTCTTCTCTCTCCTCTTCTCTCTCCTCAATCTAAGCATAAATATAGTATTTAAATTCTTATAGCTTGCTTACATCATCTTATTATACTTGTTCTAACCAGCTTCTCTTCCCTCTTCCAACTCAGAAAAATATATAATATTTAAACTCGTATAACCCCTTACATTACATTATTATACTTGCTCTTATCTTTTCTTTTGTTAGTCCAACACAAGTCAATAAATCATACAATTGTCCTTATGATCATCACTTACATGTCTCATGTGCAACATATCTTTTCTTGCTAAAAATATAGTAACATCATCATTCGATTCACATGGACATGTTATACACTTTATGAACTCTTGGCATGCAAAAAAAAAAAAAATCAATCATTCAAGACTACCTAGCTACTGGAATGTGTCTCATATGACAAACTCCAAATATAAGCCAACCAACTCTATACATGTACTCCCTAGAAAAGAATCACACTTTTGAGCGAAAAAATAAATAGAAAAGACTCACACCGATCCCACAACTCGTCTTGTATTTAGAGTTGACCAATACACATTAGGATTAGGAGGCATTGGGAACGAAACCGTTGCACTATTCTGCATCTTAGCTGTTAGGTTCAATGTAGAAATCTCCCAAATGTCTATGTGATCCAGAGAGGTTAGTGTAAAAATACGTAATACTTCTACCTTGTTAGAAGTGATCAAGTAAGGTTGCTAACAGTATTGTACACATCTGTTTTTGCAGGTATGCCCTTCTGGCACTGATATGTGTGCTCCGTCTTGTTTGTGTGTGCTCTCGTACAATCGCGATGCTGGGGGCATCTTTGCTTCCCGTTTAGAGCCTGCTTCTATAGTACAGTTTTGGGAAGCATGCAAAAATACTTGAGCGCTCCTACTGTGCGGCGCATTAGCGCGACGGTCCCTGCTCATTCCATGGCATCCTGTCTGTATCATGCCTGTGATGACGACCGTAATCGCACTGCAGTGTAGCTAGATTGTTGACATCGTGCACAATTATGCTGGAAGACAGAAAATTGATATATAGTTTGTGCGGAATTATTCCACAAATTAACTCACATTTGATTGGTGATCCAAAGTTTGCTGAATTGAGTTCTCTGGTTATATACTTCTTCCGTCCTAAATTATTTGTCTTAAATTAGTCTAGATATGGATGTATCTAGACACAGTTTCATGTCTAGATACATCTGTGTCTATACAAATCTAAGACAAGCAATGTGGGACGGAGGCTGTATTCGACAGGCGTGCTAGGAGATCTTCAGGGTTACAACATTCTTCAAATAGTATTTTGATCGAGTAGCAACACTCAAACATAGCCAGGGTTGTAGCTAGGGCAACTATTACCAAGTCTGAATTAAGCTACTGTACGGTAGGCTGTAGCTAGTGCCAGTAGCTGCCAAGGTAGGAGTAGTAATTAACCGGTCATCAATCGAGCTAAAGGTAGATGCTTGTCGTCCTTCCATCAGTCGCTGGTCTGCCTATCACGCGGCCGGGTCTGTGTGTGCATGGCCACCTCGCATCGCACATGAGGTGCTTTCACCAGTTCCCCACCACTGTCCAGTGGGAGGGCCAGTCATGTCAACGTTGCAGCAGTATATACTTATCACGCAGCATATTCCGTTCCAAAAAAAAAAATTTATCACGCAGCGTACACACACCACTGCGTACATCCCAGTGAGACTGAAAGTTCATCAAAACCTGCATGCTTGTGGAAAAAATCGTTTTTCTGTGGCAGAACACCACATATTTAATCTCGATCCAGATGTGAATCAACAGGTAAAATGCGCAGGAGGTTGCCTCCGTGCACATACACATCGTGGTGTGCACCAACCAACCGTGGTCCGTGGGGAAAGTGCGCGTCTTGATCCAGTTTACCAAGTTTGTCAAAATGGGCAAATGGGTAGTCGAGCTAGTTAATTAGCCAGTGCACCAAGTGGGCTAACCTACGCACACAATGCCGCAACCTAATTCTGTATTTTGACCAGACTTATATATACGTACATCCAAAGCAGTGTGTGCCAGCATTTTTTTCTTTTTGGCTCGATGAGTGACGTCTCGTTCACAAAGAATGTTGGACGGTGGCAGCCAACATCTCAATGTACCACCATGGAATGGTATGTCTTATCTGAAAAAGAAGGAGAAGCATTTCTCATCCAGTCATCCATGCCTCGGTGGTGCAACCGTGCGTTCAATCTTGCCTATGCCGGCATGGTGATGGTGTGTACCACTTAGGCATTTTTCCTCGAGGTCGTGAGATAGTTGAGTGATCCAACCACGGCCTAGACATTGCGTCTTGGCTTGGTTGAGTTTTCGAAAAAAAAAAGAGTGTAGCGAGCAACAGCCTTTGCAACAACATTTTCCTGGGCTCATGATATAGTGGGTGACTGAGCCATGCCAAATAGCATTGCTGCTGGAATAATCACTCTGCTGAAGCTTCCAACTTCTTTGAACACTTTCATCGGCAAGCTTAAGAAAACCTGCAAAGCGAAAAAAGAGCACGAGCAATGTAATTACTATACAGTATCACATTTTAAACTATGTATAAGCACATTTTTTTTATGTATATGCATGTTTCCCTAAGAAATAGTTGCAAGCATAATAAGCACACACTGATTTGTGTTCTTATAGACATTTTTGTACTCACAGAGAAGAAATTCTTTGGGGGCGCCGCAATTTTGGCCTCGTCGACACTGCCACTGCTAGCCTACTATCTCATTGGACAAGGGTGACACAAAGAGGAGACAGGTGGACTGAGGACTACAACGTCGACGAAGCTGTCAAGGAGTGCCTGCCAAACAAAGGTCATCTCCTACTTCACCACGATTAGGTCAAAATGCATCTCTGAAAGTGCGTTATATCGACTAGAATTTGCGGGTGAGGAAATTCCTTTGCGAAGAACTACTTGCAACGGAATAAGTACTCAAGAGTAAGCATAGCAGAACATAGGCATGGTCATCATGATGAAATGAAGACAAACACAAAGTACAGAAAGCGTAAACACAAGATAGCACGGGATGAAGACAAACAGACTAAAGAAATTGAACTGAGGAAATTGAAAAAGTCTTCAGTCAAAGTCTTCAAACACAGATATGACAAGCACACAACACAATAATGAGGAAATGAAAGAGTTGAGGAATTAGAACCAGTAGGCTTGGTGAAGACAATGATTTGGTAGACCAGTTCCAACTGCCGTCTCAGTCGTACATCTGGTTGGAGCGGCTAGGTATTTAAACCTGAGGACACACAGTCCCGGACACCCAGTCCTGAACACACAGTTCAGGACACCTAGTCCTCACCGTATTCTCCTTGAGCTAAGGTCACACAGACCTCGCCCAATCACTCGTGGTAAGTCTTCAGGTGACTTCCGAACCTTCGCAAACTCGGTCACTCGACGATCCACAATTCCTCTTGGATGTTCTAGACCATGACGCCTAACCGTCTGGAAGAAGCACAGTCTTCAAAGGTAACAACCGTCGGATCCACGCAGGATCAATCTCTTCAGTGATGCTCAATCACTTTGGGTTTGTAGGTGTTTGGGTTTGGGTTTTCCTCACTTGATGATTTTCGCTCAAAGTCCTTGGAGGATGGGATGCTCTCAAATGACAAGTGTCAGTTTCTCTCGGAGCAGCCAACCAGCTAGTGGTTGTAGGGGGCGGCTATTTATAGCCTAGGGAGCAGCCCGTCATGATAAGACATAAATGCCCTTCAATGATATGACCGTTAGGTGGGTAGACATTTTGGGACAGCTGGCGCATAGCACAGCAACGGTCGGAAGTTTGAGTATCAAATTCCTCAGGGCTATTATGTTCCTCACTGTGTAGGCAATCCGCACTGGCGAATTCCTAACTCCTCAGTCAGAACAAATTCCTCAGAGACCAGAAGAACTTAGTCTCTGTCACTGAAGAATATGACTGGACTGTATGAGATTTCCAATGGCTTCACTCGAAGGGATTGGTAGGTGTAGGATTTTGAGTTGAGCATCACATGGAAATATTTCCTTAGTATTTCCTCGACCCGGCCCCTTTAACAGTACGGTGTTTCCTATGACTCAAGAAAAAGAAAATGAAACTACGAAAACAAAAGTCTTCACGCTTCATGTTCCTCAAATGAATACCAAGTCTTCAAGGTCACACCAATTTCTTCACTTTCAAAGTCTTCAGAAATCCAAAGTCTTCAGTCGAAGAACTTCATTTTTAGGGGTCGACTTCCTCTGTAAATATCAAACTCCTCATAGACTTATAGACCTGTGTACACTCATAAACACATTAGTCCCTTAACTTATAAGTCTTCAATACACCAAAATCACTAAGGGGCTCTAGATGCACTTACAATCTCCCCCTTTTTGGTAATTGATGACAATATAGGTTAAGTTTTCAACGGGGATAAACATATGAAGTGTAAATACTGATATTGAGGAATTTGATTGCAAGATATAGAAGAACTCCCCCTGAAGATGTGCATAGTGAGGAATTTGCTTTTGAACAATGCACACTTGAAGAGTTGAATCATGGCGATCTCCCCCTATATCTTGTAATTCATACACGCATTTGACATAATATATGAAGAATTTGAAATGCATGATGAAATATGGTGACTGATGTAATTCAGCATGCGTGCAATAACATTAACGAGGAATAAGCATGCAGAAGAAACAACAAAAGTATCAGGCCACCATAGAGTTTTAAATTTACAACTCGATCGAACAAAGTCATCAGAAGAACGAGAGTTGTAACTTAGAAAAATAAGCCCATATAAGATAGACCCGCTTGAAGACTAACTCAAAGTTCTCCCCCTTTGTCATCGAATGACCAAAAGGTTCGAAAATGAGGACTAACGCCCCTGAAGAATATCAAGTTGATGAAGGAGCGTCAGCGTTGTTGGGGTCGTTTGTTGTAGTAGGGCCTGCCGCAGTGTCGTCCAAGTGTTCATGTTCATTAGTGTCACGTGATGAATAGGAGCTGGCCACCAAGGAAGGAACCTTGAACTTCTTGTACTTCTTCGGGGGAGGTGCAGCCCAGTCAAAATCTTCCTTGAGACCCATTTTCTTCAGATCTTCTTCACCATATATGTGTGACAGAACAGCCCAGGTGCGGTTGAGGGTTTCATGAAGGTAGTAATGGTTTTTCTTCACTGCATTGTGGGTAGCAGTCATGTTGTGAAGAATTCAACCAAACTAACACTTGACCCATTTGTGATTACGATCAACCTTCTGGTGAAGACTGAGGAGAAGCTCACGGTCAGTCATCACCCTGGGAGCTGTGCCTTGAGGATTTGGCTTGGTGGCGTTGGCGGCAAAGTCATGGGTGGCAGAGTCATCATTGGTGAAGTAGGATGCAGCCTTGCGAAATTGACCATCCAATGGACGAGTGCCTTCATCAATGACAGCCGTAGCCTTGCCCTTTTCATCAGCTGAGGAAAATGTCCATTTGAGGAGTTCAATCGGGGGAAAGTAGCTGCAATGGTTCAGTGTATCAGCTTTGTAGTTGAGTGAAGACCTTGTTCTGATGAATCTCATAATCCACAGAGCATAAGGCTTCAACTCAAACGGTGACATTGCGACATTGGCCAGAGTCCTCATGAAGAAATCATGGAAGTTGACAGGAACGCCATGAATGATATTGAAAAGCAGATTCTTCATGATGCCAACGACTTCTTCTTCATTCGAGTCGTGGCCCTTGATAGGACTCAATGTCTTCGTCAGAATGCGATAGACAGTCCGAGGCACATATAATAATTCCTTCACAAGGAATTTTCTTCTTGGGGCCTGACCTGGCTTCAAAGGCTTCATCAGCACTTGCATATAGTGATCTGTAAGCTCAGGTTCACTGTAGACGCAACGAGCAGCTTCAAGGGGAGGACTGAGTGGCAAAGCCCGAAGCAATTCAGTAGCTGGTGCCTTGTAGTGAGTATTTTCAGACATCCAGTCCAGCACCCATGAATTCACATCTTCAGAGTCTCCGGTGATGTGCAGAGTTGCATAAAATTGAAGAATGAGCTCTTCATTCCAATCACATATATCAGTGCAGAAATTTAACAGTCCCGCGTCGTAAAGAACACCGAGGACTGGCCCGAAGCACGGCAGATATTCCATATCCACGTGAGGAATGTGCTCATGATCGAAGACTTTGTCTTTGTTGAACAGCACTGAGGAATAAAAATTTGCCTGGCTGGCAGTCCAGAAACGCCTCTTCCTAATGCGAGCAAAGTCATAGGGGTTGACCTTCATAGACGTCAGAGATTCGGTCCCAGATAAGCTTCGCATTGCAAAGATGCATAATGCGCCTGAATTCATCTCTGAATAGGCAGGAACAGATGATATCCTTCCCCATGATGTCAAGTCGAGTGTACTTGCGAATATCATCAGTGTCTGCCATCTTGCATAGATCGGTAAGACCAATCTCAGTGACGGTCCACAGCTCGCTGTTCATTGCCATGAGGCGTTTCCTCATCATGGCCTTCCACTTGGGATAATCATGACCATCAAAGATGGGGCATGTCACTTTCTTCATACCTGCGGTCGACATAACTAAAACTCCAGGCGGTTAAACCAAAATCAAACAGAACAAGGGAGTACCTTGCTCTGATACCAATAGAAAGTGCATTATATCGACTAGAGGGGGGATGAATAGGCGATTTTTATGAATTCTTCACTGAGGAATTTGCGGGTGAGGAAATTCCTTTGCGAAGAACTATTTGCAGCGGAATAAGTACTCAAGAGTAAGCATAGCAGAACATAGGCATGGTCATCATGATGAAATGAAGACAAACACAGAGTACAGAAAGCGTAAACACAGGATAGCACAGGATGAAGACAAACAGACTGAAGAAACTGAACTGAGGAAATTGAAAACGTCTTCAGTCAAAGTCTTCAAACACAGATATGACAAGCACACAACACAGTAATGAGGAAATGAAAGAGTTGAGGAATTAGAACCAATAGGCTTGGTGAAGATAATGATTTGGTAGACCAGTTCCAACTGTTGTCTCAGTCATACATCTGGTTGGAGCGGCTAGGTATTTAAACCTGAGGACACACAGTCCCGGACACCCAGTCCTGAAAACACAGTCCAGGACACCTAGTCCTCACCGTATTCTCCTTGAGCTAAGGTCACACAGACCTCGCCCAATCACTCGTGGTAAGTCTTCAGGTGACTTCCGAACCTTCGCAAACTCAGTCACTCGGCGATCCACAATTCCTCTTGGATGCTCTAAACCATGACGCCTAACCGTCTGGAAGAAGCACAGTCTTCAAAGATAACAAGCGTCGGATCCACGCAGGATCAATCTCTTCAGTGATGCTCAATCACTTTGGGTTTGTAGGTGTTTGGGTTTGGGTTTTCCTCACTTGATGATTTTCGCTCAAAGTCCTCGGAGGATGGGATGCTCTCAAATGACAAGTGTCAGTTTCTCTCGGAGCAGCCAACCAGCTAGTGGTTGTAGGGGGGCGGCTATTTATAGCCTAGGGAGCAGCCCGTCATGATAAGACATAAATGCCCTTCAATGATATGACCGTTAGGTGGGTAGATATTTTGGGACAGCTGGCGCATAGCACAGCAACGGTCGGAAGTTTGAGTATCAAATTCCTCAGGGCTATCATGTTCCTCATTGTGTAGGCAATCCGCACTGGCGAATTCCTAACTCCTCAGTCAGAACAAATTCCTCAGAGACCAGAAGAACTTAGTCTCTGTCACTGAAGAATATGACTGGACTGTATGAGATTTCCAATGGCTTCACTCGAAGGGATTGGTAGGTGTAGGATTTTGAGTTGAGCATCACATGGAAATTTTTCCTTAGTATTTCCTCGACCCCCTTTAACAGTACGGTGTTTCCTATGATTCAAGAAAGAGAAAATGAAACTACGAAAACAAAAGTCTTCACGCTTCATGTTCCTCAAATGAATACCAAGTCTTTAAGGTCACATCAATTTCTTCACTTTCAAAGTCTTCAGAAATCCAAAGTCTTCAGTCGAAGAACTTCATTTTTAGGGGTCGACTTTCTCTGTAAATATCAAACTCCTCATAGACTTATAGACCTGTGTACACTCATACACACATTAGTCCCTTAACCTATAAGTCTTCAATACACCAAAATCACTAAGGGGCACTAGATGCTCTTACAATCTCCTCGGCAAAGACAATGCTTTCCAGTTATCTAGGCAACAAATAATCTAAGCTAGTGGTCTGTGTGATGTTTGTGGTTTGAATCAAAATAACATACCTGGGCAGTTGGTGCATAAGATATTTTCAAGTAGTACAAGATTAGTACCAGAGTTTTACATTTTGATTGTAGAAAGACTCATGTTCAGTCTGAACGGCCAAAATAATCAAACAAATTCTTCAAAAAAATTACTTTGGTTATAATTTGAAAAAAATTGAATTTGACATGTAACCTAACAGCAAGATAACTAGATCGGCCACCCAGTCTTACACTTCGCCATCGTAGCGCCTCCATTCAAATGAAGCCCTAGAGATTTGGATTCTATCCGACCAAAGCAGTTCACACTCAAAAAGAAACATGATAAATAAAAGTAAACCTGATCTTCCATACCCTTTGTGGATTCTTGAGACAACAGTGCAAAAAACTGAAACAATCATTCAAGACTACCTACCAGAATTTATCAGCTAGCTAGGACAAAATGCCTAGTATAAATCAGACAACTCATTGATGTACTAACAAGTAACACACACACTTCCACATGGCTCGCACAAATCATCTTATTTTAGTGTGATTTTTGGGTGACAATCATGGTCTGTCTTAGGATGCATGCACATGCCGTTGCATATCAGGATTAGGAGGCATCAGGAGTGAAACTATTCCTTTCTATTCCATCCATACTGTTATGATGAGCATAGGCATCTTCAAAATACATGGGCAATTTAGAGAGGTTAGTCTATTACAACTATTTAATGTGATTTCATTAGAACTAGTCAACTAATTAAGGATCTAGTTTTAGGTTGCTAATAATATTCTACACATTTGCTTTTGCAGAAGCACTCGTGGGACACGTATGACTACCATCTGACTTGTTCGAGTGCGTTGGACACCTTTTCTCTCATATGCTGGCAAGGATACGCATTTAATTCTAGTAAAAATATGCCCATATATGTGATTGATCCATGCCAAATTGCGTTGCTGCTGGAACAGTCACTCTACCGAAACTTCCACCATCAACTTTTTTGAAGACATCCATTGGCTAGTCTCCAGAGAACTGCAAAGGGAAAAAAAGTACATGCAATGTAATTAATATAGGATATCACATTGTAAACTGCATATAAGCACATATTTTTATGTATATGCATGTTTCCAAAAGAAATAGTTGAAAGCACAATTATGTTTTTGTAACAAATCTTGTTATCATTGAATCATGGATGACCACAGCATGAAGGCATCATTTGGAAAGAAAAGAATGCTAACTAAAATCAACTTAGTAGAAATAGTCCTCAAAGCTATTCACTTGTATAAACACGATTCCAATTGTATCAGTACATCAAGTGACAACCAAGCAGTGGACAGATCACACCAGTGAAATCGTCGAACAACGATCTCTTCATGTAAGACATGAATTAGCAATTTAGCATACCAAAACTATGGAGTATAAAGATATACTGAAATTGTATTAGGCGCGGAAGATATGGCATGTTGGCCATCTCTGCGAAGGAAAAAATATTCGATAAAATTTCCAAAATTTCACTCAATTCGAGGGCCCTCGAAATATTTGTGTTTCATTTAAGTTATTTTGGTTTAATAACACTTACGAAAGACAGGTTGAATCAATCAAAAATTATACCCATTTGCTTAGCACGGTGGTAGGCAGTTGTTCTTCCGTCCTTCAGCCCTACGGTTCGAAACCTAGATATGCTCATTTTGTTTTTTAGTTTTTAGTTATTCCTGCTCTACAAAAATTTGGCAAAAATAGTTAGGTTACTAGGTTTTGTACCTTGGTCTACGTAACAGACGCACCATTAGGATAGATGAGTTCTGGTGCGAGAATATTTCTTAAGAATAATTTATTCAATACTTTAAATTCGAATTTATCTAAATTTAAATAAATATTTCGTTAATCTGCTCGAAATGTTTTTTGAAATTTCGGTGCTTTCAAGGGTGAGCGATATTTTGTTGGTTTCGAAAGTCAAAATTTTGATCTGAGCATCATCCTTTGTTATAAAAGCATGAGGTGCCTACTATGTCTCTACTGCTCTACCTAGCCATCTTTGCTTTCTCCAAGACAACATTAGTAAAACATGGATAGAATCATGAACTAATGATTCAAGAGGAGATAGTAGAGAAGTAAAACATGAGCAATGTAGGACTAATTAGGTGGAGTTGATGCGTGCATAGAAGTGAGAGGCATCTGCCTTTATCTCCATTACCAGCTTCATATCCTCTTTAGAAGGCCCGACAAGCGGCTGCAAATCAGTCTTCTTGCACACAATGACTAGAGGCTTATTCATGAACAAGGATTCTATACAGTAGAAGAGTTCAGCTTGCTGAGCAATAGTGTACCCACAAGACCCAGAGATGTTGAAGAAGAACAGCACAACAACCCTCAAGTGGACAAGAGCAGTGATAGTGCACAACTATATGATGTTCGTTTCTTCAAAAGGCCGGTCAAGGATACCTGGAGTATCAATCACTTGGTAACCCAAATACTTATAATCTGTATGGCGAGCGAAAAGGGATTTTGTCATGAAAGCATAAGGTTGTATGTCCACAAATGCCCTTGTAACCTTGTTCATGAAAGAGCTCTTCCCAATATTTGGATAATTCACAAATCAAGATAGTACAGGTGTTTGGGTCTATTGATGGAAGCCTGGTCATGTGTTGTCTGATCTACTCCAGGTATGCCAGGTTAGGACTGATGCGCTTTAGAACAGTACACATGCGACCTAGTGTTGTTACCTTCAGGCACTTGCACTGGTATAGGGTACCTCATAATTAAGTAGAGCAGCCTCAGTCCTTGGAGATCTTTGCAATGATATTTATAGCTGTGTTGATATGACCCAAGGGAAGTTTGTAACTATCCTTGTTTCAGAGCACATGAAGGAGATCACCGTAGGAATGGTGGATGTCATCCAGTCGGGGAAACTAATCAATGACGACGGAGAGCTTCTCATAGAAAATTGACCCTCCGCTTAAGAAGAGCCTGCCTAGTGTGGTCATGGCCAGCCATGAATAAATAACGGGATGAAGGAAGTACAATATTTGCCGCCTTTCCTTGTATTCAGTTGGAAGTTCTTCATAAATCCACCTCAAGATTGTCATTCCAGGATTGTTATCATCTGGTTGTATAGTCGTGTGTACGTACAAGATGCAAATGGACCCTCTAAAACACATGCCTCTTCAGACGTTCACCATCTATAATAGGAGCTGTAACACCAAAATAAAATGTCATGCTCGTGTTACAGGGAGTGGTAGGAATATCACATTAGCGACAAAGCTTGTAGCATCGGAACACCAAGTGTGTAGACAAGTTGTGAACCTCCTTGTTAGCTATATGTGTCAAATGTTGATTGTGTCTGTGAGCTGATTTTGAGAAATAATGTTAACTATTCATAATCCAACAGGAAGTTAGGCCAATATGGCATGGAAGTTGCCTGAGTATTCACGTGCCATTTCTTAGGCTAAGAGACGGCACGTGAATACTCAGGCAACTCCCACTAATTTTTCTCATGGCCTTTTTATGACCAATTCAACGCACCAACTCAAGTTGTTTGGGTTTTTGACAAATTTTACATTTTCTGGATTATTCGATGATAAAAGGCTGATAAATGGTCGGACATGTAGCAACGTGCATACGGTGTCGGAAGTCGTTTAAACCAGGTATGGATGCCTAACATGGGCATGCCTACCTTCTTGCAAAAGTTGGGGCCAGTCTTGAGATTTCCAGAAAAATACCATGTTTAACAGAGAGTGTTTGAGTAGGCCAAAAGGGTCCATTTGGGAGCACCTCGTTTCTCGACATCCCTTAAATCGGCCCATTTTTTCATGATGTTGTATGACCAATGCAAGGCATCATGCCAAGTTGTATGTGTTTTCAACAAGTTTTGCAATTTTTTGGAGTTTTCTAGGGTAAAAAAGGCTGATAAATGGCCAGACGTATCACAGTTCAAACCGGACGTAAATGCGTACCATGGGCATGCTACCAACCTGCAAAAGTTGGGGTTATTTTAAGGATGTCCCAAAATGGACCATGTTCAACGGAGTGTGTTCGGGTAGTCCACAATGGTCCGTCTGAAAGCATGTTGTTTTCGGATATCCGTCAAATGGCCTCAAATATTTTCCACCTACTTCTATGACTAATTCAAGTTTTGCATTTTCTGGAGTTTTCTCGGTGAAAAAGGACCGATAAATGGCCGGAAGTGTAGCAACGTTCAAACGGTGTTAGAAGTCGTTCAAACCTGCAATGGATGCCTCATATGTCTGTGCCAGACTGTTGCAAGAACTTGGGTCATTTGTACATAGTCCAAAAAGACACCAGTTAAGAGGAGTGTGTCAGACTAGGCCAGAAGGGTGCATCCGTGAGCAGGTAGTTTTTATTTTCTAATTTGAATGCTTCTGTTATTTGCAATTTCCATCATTCATGAACATCTTCTTACGTCTTAATCATTTCTTGATTTTTTAATAATTTTGGAATTTCAAATTGTTTATGAAAATATTACAAACTTGAACACTTTTTCCAAAATTGTTAACAAATTCCAACCAATTGATGAAAAATTTAAACCCACATTTGTAAACCACATACTTTTCTAAAATTGTGAACATTGCTCAAATTTGCTAACAAAAATTCCAAAATGGGGAAGATTTTTAAATTACAGAATATTTTCTAAAATTATAAATAATATCTGGTAACAAGAACATTTTTTGGTACTTTAAACAATATTTCAAATTTTTGAACAGGTTTCAAATATAATAATAACGTTCAAAAAGGATAAAAATGAATAAACATAAAAAGAGAAGAAAAAATAAAAAAATAGAAATAAAAAAAACTGCTTACGCCTTTGCCCAACTAGGTGATCGAATCTCTCCCATTGGACGCCTATTGGGCCTGAACAAGGGTTCACGGATTTGAAAAGTTCATCAATTTTAAAATAATCTTCACAGATTCGAAAATTTTCATATTTTAAAAAAATCACTAAAAATGTTGCAAAAATAAGCTCGAGAAATTGAAAAAGATTCACAAAGAATTTAAATATTTTTTGTTTTAAAAAGTTCAGGCATCTGGGAAAAAACAAAATATAAAAAATAAAAATAAAATTCAGAATAAAACAGAGCAAAACCCTTTTTAAAAACACGCAAAAAGCCGGCTTTAAAGTTCACGAAATTACATTTGCCACATAAAATGCAAAAAAGAAAGCAAGTGGGCACAACAAGTAACATGTCCCGATTGGTTAGTAGAACTTGAAGAAAACTTTGCCGGTTAAATTTTGAATCTCCCATGGGGCACATTTTTTAAAGATTAAAAAGAAAGAGAAAAAGTTGGCAGCACCTAATACGGTTTGGGTATGCCACTTACATAGGCCGCGTATCGGCCCGGGCGACATATTTAAAAAAAATCATGCTACTCTTGATTATAAAAGAGTATGGAGAGATCTCCTCCATAGATGTGTTTAGAGCATCTCTAGCAGACCCCACATCCGACTGGCCCGCAAAACGCATTTGCAGTTCGCGAACAAACGGCTTTGCGGGCCGGTGACAGAAAAAACTTCATCTAGTGATGAAAAAAGCTTCATCCGACTATAAAAAAAGTTTCAACCGTGGAAACGAAGCCATGGACGAAAAACGAAAAGTTGCAACCGACAGTTATAAAAGTTACAACCGCATTGAAAAAAGCTTCAAACTTCTTATCTCAGCTGCGACCCCCACGATGACGATGATGCCGTTTTGCTGCAACCGTAGTAGATTTTTGCTACCACCGGCGATTGAATTTGCTACAACCGGTTCCAACAAAAATTCGCCGCGGGGTGTAGTCTGCCATGGCTGGTTGCAGCTCCGGCGTGGCCGGGTCCGGCGAGGTATGCAGAGCTTCGATGCATGCGGATCCGCGCGGATCTGGTCGAGTGCAGCCAGATCGGCTGATTTCCATGACGGCGGCGCCCCTGGGAGGCCTCCGGCATGGGCGACAGGTTGACCATCGCAACGGGGAGAGAGAAGAGCGAGATGACCGAGAGGAAGAAGAGAAAAGGCAGGAGGGAGAAGACGCGCGTGGGCAGGCCCCCCATCCTACGTGTCGCTAGGCGAGTCGCTGGGCGCGTTTACGCGTGGACGCAACCGGCCGGTGCGCCATTGCCAAACGATTCCCTGAATATTATGTGTGCGTATTAATAATTCCTCAATGGTTTGACTCACTGGTGTTTTTAATTAGACCTCAACTTAGGATATAACAATTACGTAGGACTGTATAAATACTGTATTGTAGTGTTTCTCAAGTTCGAGGTTGTTTTTGTTATACTCTCAGCGTGTTCAAGACAATCTTTTTAATTTTCTTAGCGTGTGTTCCGCTTGTAGCGAGGCCGGTGCGCTCCCTGCATCTTGTGCAGACGGGCCAGGCCTAACAGCACGAGGCGTCCGTCATTTTAGCGTGTTGCTTTCTTTCCTTTCCTTTTTAATTTCCTTTTTTTGTTTTTTCATTTATTTTTATTTTGGTTTATATTTTGAAATATTCTGAATAAATATTTCGAAATTTCAATTTATATAAAACGTGCACGTTCACAAAATGTTCATGCAGTGTTAGAAAAATGTTGTGTATCCTTTAGAAAATGATATAGCATTAAGAGAAATGTTCATCAGATTAAACAAAAATTCACATTTCTCTAGAAAATCTTCACGGCACTGTTCAAAAATATTTCTACAATGTAAAAAATATTCGTGTAGTTAACTAAAACTATATTGCATACAGTATAAAAATGAACATTTTATTTCAAAAAATGTTCACATGTTTCTAAAAAATGTTTGTGGTATTTTTAAGAAATGTCGATAAAATGTTAAAAAAATGTTGCCATAATTCAAAAAATATGTTTCGTGCCATTCAAAAAATGTAGATGGATGCCAATGCATCGAGTTGTTTGGATTGCAACATATAAATAATCTACATTTACATCTGAAGCTGCAGACTGTCATTCTTTTGGGTGGAATAGATCACTCAATACACCAGCACATATACTAGTGTAGGTTCAACTATTCAGGTATAGATGTCAAGAAAAAAGGATTCAGATCAACACCTAGACGATATGGCTTCGCCCAGTCCAGCACCTTCTGCTCGTCCTCTGGTCGGTTTCCCATCGACACGCCGGTGCCCCGTGATGAGCTCATAGAGCAGCATGCCGTAGCTCCAGGTATCACTGTTGGCCGTCATATACCAACGTATGTTGTTCAATTAATACTTTATATTGCTGACATGTATCTGAAAATCTGAACGTACAACGTCCCTATGATGCCACGACTTGAAGAATCGGATTTTCAACCACACAGCATGCTGTGTGAATCTTGAACGACAAGCGGAGAACAATTAATTACCTCAGTAACGAGTAATGACAGCGATACACAGGGAGTCAATAGAGAAATTTCCCACCTCGGCACTGCTAAGCTAAACCCCAAGTTGACGAAGAGAGTCAGGGCCAACAAGGTATATTCGTCTTCGACTGCTTTTGTATCGGAAGACCACCACGCCCTTGTAAGCTGCCCGTGGAACACCGTCCTTGGAAAATGGCAGGAAAAATAATAATGAACAATAATGTTTTGCACCGGAAGACTACTATTACTCAGGTTCTTACGCATTTCCAGTTCAAATGCAAAATTGCATTTGCTAATAGAGCAAAGAATCACCACTCAGAGATTTATCACTTGCCATACTCGAGAACGAAACATAAACAAATTAAATTGAGTTAGCAAGGGAACCTTCCACTCTTCAAATACTCCAAACTGACGAGCTACACGCTCGAAATCGCCCTGGTCGTTATACTGAATCCTTACGTCCACATACAGATTGTGGGCCTTCAACAAATCATCGGATCCATGCACAGGTGTGGCATTAGCGACATCTTTCCCAAATTTGATCAAGAACTTGTCCTAATGTTACCAATACAAGCATTAGACACTCTTATGGAAAAAGCAACTTTCTCTCTGAGGAACAGATTAACTCTTACCTCCGAGAGGTAGCTCAGGTCCTCGGAGTTCCAGTCAATCTGTGGCCATAAAAGGGGCACAGGTAAATCTCAGCAACAAAGAGCTTATAAATTTTGTACAAACTGAAATATATGAGAAGATTTGCATACATGAGCATCATTTAACTTGATTGGTTTCAAGTACTGGTCGAAGAATTGTCCCATGCTTGATCCCTGGAGTGGACGAATAAAAACACAAGTGTTACATGCCAGAAATCCATAGTCAATGACCCAAATAGTCAAGGGCTAATCAGCTGGTTGTTACTACATGCAAAAATGCAGCCATAAATTTGCATTGTCATAGAGTAGCCAACATACATGCTCGCCAAAGTTGTATGTCCTGCATACTTCTGGTCGAATAAATTGTCGATCTTTGTGTACCTCCTTTAGCCTCACCCAATCATCCCAATAAGTAAACTCTGGTCAAGGAAGAAACAGCTGGTACAAGGTAGAAAAAAAAAAGCATATCTGCTAATCTAAGAATCAGTAGGCAACAGTAAGGATATGCTTTGGGCCACTTTGGTGACAGCTCCATCCATGTTGACTTTGTTAGCATCCATCCAAGCCCAGGAAAGAAGTCCGAACGGTAAAGAGCTTCTGCAATGCATTATCTAGAAAAATGAGTAACTTTCCCTATCAATGCGGAAACAAAGTTGAACAAAGGCCTATCAGAATACTAACTTGGGTCATAAACGAACTGCTTTTGCCCATTGTCATTCCAAGAAGAAACAGCCATTATCGACCTACAATACCAGAACAACAACAACAACAGTTACAGTAGCCTAATTAGACACACTTGATATTAATCAATTGCCTTTGCCATCTATAGTCGGAGTACAGTTGTAACATACTTGTCAGTATCAAGTAATTTCGCTGCAGCCTCGAAGTAGTCGAAGAAATCTGGGGCGATCTCCATGTCATCTATTAACCATAAACCATGGAAATGAGATGCACAAATATATGTAAGAACAAGACAGTCGAAGAATCATAAAAAAGATCAGACCTTCCAGAATGATTACTCGACGAAAATTACGCTTAGTGAATAGCTCGTCCAAGGCCCATTTGTAGTGGTCTGAATTGAGAAACATCGTTAGAACAAAAATCAATTATTTCATCAGCCTTAAGAAAACACGCATCAATTGAGGACCACCTACTAGCTATCTTGTAATATGCAATGTGTTCCCCTGGACTTTCAGTGTGCACAGGTTCAAGATCTACATGCTGCACCACATCAAAGGGAAAAGGAACACTGAGTGCTAGCTAAACAAATCATTTGCTGGTAGCCTGTATGCCTAGAGAAGTACTGTAAATGCTATTTAGAGAAGACTGAAATAATAAAAGGTGCAATCATCCAGATCCAATATCCTCCCAGCCCCACCCCTTCCCCCCGCATTACATGGTTTTCTCAAGGGTAGCAGTTCCAATTGATGCTGTACCAGGGGTGGACCATTTCATATTTGGACCATTGACATCGCTCATTTGACATCCACCTACATAACCTACTTCCCCAGTACCAAAATAATCTCCTCAAGAAGTTAAAACTGGCAATACGCTTCAAGTCCTACCTCCATCTAGATTCGCTACCAGCTCTTGGTACATCTACAGCTTCTTGCAGGCCAAATTTTCTATTTTTATTTTTATTTGTATTTTTGCACTCATATGGCTACTTAGAGTAAGCAGTCATGCAATAACATGTATCAGCTATGCTAGCAATATTACAGGAGAAGCAGAGCATGTTCTGTTATAGTATGAGGCAATTAAGCATAGAGCAAGTGTTTCTTTCCACACCTGCATAAATGTTATTTGGGTATAACTCAAGGCCTTATTTTTTACTTCTCCATTTGTTCCATCCTGCAATTGGAAGAAGCAATGTAAAATATCATTCCACACACTTAAAGAGACTGAGAACAAGAACTGAAATTGCTATTAGCATTACCTGTGATATAAATAGTGGGAACTTTGAAGCAACTGCTTTCTGATACCTGGAAGAGTTATTGTCCATCATTTGGTCAGGAAGTGTGTTCTACAAAGTACAAACTGAAGCTACATGGTGTATGACCAGTGAGGTGACAAGAGTGCATTTTGATTTCACATATACTAATAAACATAGGTGTCATCGACTGAGTGGGCTCTCATCAACATGTAACAGCATCGGAAAATTTTCGTTTCTGGAAAACAGAGGAATGGAGACAAATCGTACTTGAGGATAGATTCAACTGTCCTGTGCAAGTAGTCTGGTCGATTGCAAGCCATTATGACAACAGCGGCAACAGAGAGATCAGGCTGATCCTGTAGGGCAGAACAGGTTAACATCTTGGATTATGCCCTGGAATGAGCGTGATACTGGAGAGGAGGAGGGGGCTTACTGCTCCCGCGAGGGCGAGGCGGCCGGCGTCATGAGACTGGGCAGAAAAGTGCCGCACCTGAACAGAAAGGAGAAACCGAATCAAGGGGAAATCTACTCGGCTAATCTGATTTGCGGGTGGAGAAGATGAGGTAGAGGCGACCAGATCCCCGGCCGGCGACTGGCTGAGCCGGATGGATCTGATCCGCGGAGAGAGCAGAGCAAAGGAGGGAGGGAGGGGTTTACTTGGATGTAGATGAAGGCCCCGGCGGCGGCGACGAGGAGGAGGCGGCGGATGTGACGCGGATTAGGAACCATCGCGGGCGAGCAGGCCGTACGTGGCGGAGGAAGAGCAGTCCCCGGCCTGACTTGACTCCGCTCCTGTAACACACACTGCTTTGCGTTACAATGGAGTTTTTTTTCCTGCGAGAAGGATTTCACATGGAAATTACACAAAAACCCCACAACTGAAACTAGGTCGACGAACTGGTACCACACTTCGTTGGGGCCCGCATGCAGCGATGACATGGCGGGGGAGGCACGCGCCGCGTGCCGACGAGGCAGAGTCGGGTTTGGTTGGACCGTATAAGATGAGTTCTCTCCCAGTCGACCCTCTCGAGTGACGCCTCGCCCTACCGAGGTTCGTCGTAGTTGCAATTCCTCTCCTGCATGGTTACTTGGAGCGTTCGAGCTCCTATGCCTTCTTTGCATCAAACATGAGGTACTTATATAGGGTTAGGGTTATAAAACTAGGATATACTTCTCTTTTGCATTGGTTTGATTGGGCACCACATCGCGAGGGACGGAGCCGCCCCGCCACCACCTACACCGCGTGACCTTTGGCCAGCGATGCCACCGATGACGGCGAGGGGTGGGAAGCCAGGGACGACAACGAGAAGTGGTGGCGGCTAGGGTTACCTCCCAGGTTGCCCGCGGGAGCAAGTTGGGAGGGCTTCCTTTCTTCGCTGCCCCCTAGGTCGCAACTTTGGAGAAGAAGATGCATGTTGTGAACTATCGACAAGGTGGGAGCCGTCTCTTTCTTCCGCCAACCATGTTTATAAGTTGTGTCTTGGCTCATACTACGTAGCCGGCAAGAGTAGTAAACTTGAGTAACGGATAATATCCATCTGACTGGCAGCACACACTGCACTCACTCTGTACACACATCGTGACCCTTCAACTATACACAAATTGCCATGTCCACGACAAGAATTATCAAATCGAGTAAGGTGGAGACGGGACTCGGGCGGCCACGGTGTCCAAAAATAAGAAATGCCTATGGTCAGTATGTGGAATATTCGCTCAACCGGTTTCATTTAGGAGCATCGTTATCTATAGGGTTGTTTTCACAAAAGTGACAGATCTAGAATGTCCATATTAATCTTAAGGCTTGGCACATAATAAAATTATTAGTGTATTATATACTTTGTAGTACTCACTCCCCCCTCAAAAAAGCTTGTATTAGATTTGTCTAGATACGGATGTATCTAGATACTGATATATCTTTTAATAAAATGTAAGACCAACTTTCTGGGACAGAGATAATATTATTATTTTTTTGCAAGAAAACTTCCGTTCTATTCATCTTTAATCATGACAGTACAACAAACACCAGAAATAATAAAAATTAAATCCAGATTCGTAGACAACCTAGCGACGACTACAAGCACTGAAGCAAACCGGAGGCACGCCGCCGTCATTGCTCCTCCCTCGTCGGAGCTGGGCAAAACTTGTTTTAGTAGACAATCGGGAAGACATCGTGCTAAGACCCCATAGAACCAGCACAGCAGAACAGCAACCGCCGCCGATGAAGCGTAGCGTAGATCGGAAGGATCCAATCTGAAAACACATGAACGTAGACGAACTACAACCAGATCCGAGCAAATCCACCAAGGACAGATTTGTCGGAGACACATCTCCACACGCCCAGCGACGATGCTAGATTCACCATCGGGTCGGAGGCTAGGTAGGGAGAACCTTATTCCATCTTCAGGGAGCCGCCGCCGTCTCGTCTTCTTGAGCAGAACACAAACCCAAACAAAACACGAAGGAACAACTGAAAGCAGAGACCTCTCATCGGCAAGGGCCGAGGTCCACCGCGCCCTTGAATATATAAGGACGATGACAGTGGATAATAATTGTCTTACATATTTAGGAAGGTAATTAAAAATGCCACATGCGGCAATGTCCGAAATACATAAGGGCAAAAGAAGAAGGAAAGACGCAGACAACGATCCGGCTCGCTGATCTCTACTTTCTTGATGCGTTGTTGTAGGCCGCGGAGACTGGTTCTCGCGGCGAGTGGCGATGAACTCTTTCGTTTCCTCAATATCCTGCTTGAAAGCATCCACAGATTCCTCCACCAGCCTTTCGCGCTCGATGCGGAGCATGCCATTTTCGTCCTTAAGTTTCTTGACGATGACGCCCGTCCTCTTCAACAAGGCAGTGGTCTCCTCATGCTGCTTCGTCCTTCCGGCGATCTTCGCGCTTAGCAGATCGCGCTCGGTGCGGAGCTTCGCCTTGTCCTCCCCTAGTCCCGGATGACACCGGTAGCATTTTCAAATGAGGCATTCATCTCGTCCTGCAGCTTCATCCAGCCGGAGAACCGATCCATCAGGTCATCGAGCATAGCGCGCACGCGTCTGTGAGTGTCCTCACCTACCCACGAGTCATTTTCCCAGGCCGCCGCGGCGCGGGAGGACCTCTCTGCTGCATTCGCGATGCGGCAGGACATCTCTGTTGTTTCCGCAGCGCGGCCGGACCAGTCTGCTGCATCGACGGCGCGGCGGGACCTCTGTGCTGCTTCGGCGGCGCGGCGGGACCTCTATGCTGCTACGGCGGCGCGGCGGGACATGTCGACTGCTTTCGCGGCGCGGGACATCTCTCGTGCTTCCGCTTCCATGCTCGCCCCTCCCTGGTAGTAATCTCTCGACCCAAAACTCTTGCGGGCCATGGCAGACGCAAGGGAATGACGATGAAAGACTTGTTTGTTTTTGTGGATGAGGAGTTGAGGAGGAATGTGCAGTCATCTTGGAGTAGGTAGTATTTATAATCGAGTAGTAATATGCTCCTAAGTGAGAAACCGTTTAGGTTTTGATCGGTGTGAACAGGTTTGCAATTAAATATAGCGTGGTAGTAATTTGGAATGTTTCGGGACGCAAGCTCAAAATTTATTGACGATTCTAGTTTCGTAGTGCGGCACTATTTCCGGATGGCGTAACGTGGGCACGCGTTTTCGGCCGCGTACGTGGCATTTGCACCATAGGGTGCACCGGCGATGTCAGGACACGTCTTGTTCCATCAACCGTGCGCGCTCGTTATTACCATCATGTACGCTTCTTTTATTTAGAATGTGTGCCCATCTAGCACACACACACACCTTGATCTGTCTAATTGTTTCTGTTTGTTGTGGCTAATCACAAACAGTTCATTCGTGTGATGTGTATGCCGTCAATCGCGGACACCTTGATCTGGCTGACCGTTTCTTTTGTGTTGCCTAATCGCATACAGTTCATCCGAGTGAACTGTATGCTGTCAATCCCACACACACCTTGATCTACCTGACCGTTCCTGTTGTGTTGCCTAATCACAAACAGTTTATCCGGATGAACGGTATGCCATAGATCACACACACCTTCATCTGGCTACCCGTTTCTGTTGTTAAGCTCATTGCAAATAGCTCATTCGAGTGAACTGTATGCCACGCATCGAACACGCAACTGTAATATAAAACGTGTTTGTTGTCTCCACCATCACAAATGTTTTGTACCTTTTTTGACGGTTTTATTACATCACCATTTATGATTAATGCATCACACACAGTTTTGTCGAAGGGTCTCTGATTGTAGTGTCGCGTTAGTAGCATCCTGCAATACTGATCTATCACATTGAGTATGTATCTAAAAAGCAAAAAGCTACACAAAACATACAAAAAATTGTCACCTAATATTTTTTTTTCACATTTTTCCTCTCTTCCATTCCATCTTCATCTATCTATTCATCTAATTCTACAAAATACTACACACAAAAAATGTAAAACTAACTAATTTTTTTACATTCGGGGCTCCCGAGCAACAGCAGAGGAGTGCCGCCCTGGCTAAGGCCGGCGACGGTGAGCCAGAGCAGCCATCGAGCAGGGTCGGCAGAGCAGCAGGGCCGGCCGCGCGCAGGGCAGGGGCGAGGGCTGTCGGAGCCGCGGCCAGGGGTGGGGTCGAGGTGGCCGGGACGGGGTTGAGGGAGGTCGGGGCGGGGACGAGGAGGCCGGTGTGAGAGGTGGCTGATCGGCGGGGCGGCGGGGTGGCCGGCCGGGGTGGCGGCGCCCCGAAGCTAGGGGCAGGGTCGAGGGAGGCTGGGGCGGGCTACGAGAGCGGCACAGACGGCCGGGGGTGGCGGCGGCGTAGGCGGATCCGGGCGGAGACGGCGACGACTCCTGGTGGCGGCGCGGATGGAGACGGCGGTGGCGCGGGGCAGTGCGGGGTCGAGGGTGGAGACGGCGCGAGTTGAGATCTGGATGGGGATGAATGAGTGGTGGGGGACAAATCGAAGTGGATACGGCCGATCTATGTTGACGGTAGGCCGTCGGCATAGATAGGCATGCCGCGTGTCCATCTATGCCGACAGCAAAGCCATCGGCATAGATACTCTCCATTTTTTTCAATATTTATTTTGCTTTTTTATTACGCATACATACATGATATACATGTGTATGAGTGTTAAAAAAAGTTACTACATTTTACCCATCTACATAGATACTTTTCGTGTCGGCCCACTGCAAGATTCCCTCGGTGTCGGCCCGACGTGGCCGTTTACCCCCTCCGTGCGACGGCGACAGCGACGTGTGTGAGAGGGATCACACTCCGGAGTCGCGTGACGGGTGCTTGCACCTACCACCACACTTCCAGACGTGTAAGAGGGCCCATCGCAAGACCTGGCGGCATGGCTATCCCCCCAAGTCCCCCTCCTGTCTAACGCTGGCACAGTTGACCGGTGGAGCTAGGCCTTTGACTTTCGCCAGACAGGGTTTGACTGATGGACCTTTTCACCTTGTTGTGATAGGCCAGCCCATAGGTACACCTCTGAACATGGTCTGATCCGAACCCGCCACAAGATTCCCTCCGTGTCTGCCGAACGTGGCCGTTTCCCCCCTCCGTAAGACGGCGGCAGCGACGTCCGTGAGGGGGGTCACACTCCGGAGCCGCGTGCGGGGTTCTTACACCTGCCACCACACTTCCAGACGTGTAAGAGGGGCCAGCGTAAGACCTGGCGACATGCCTACCCCTCCCAAGTCCCCCGTCCCGTCTAACCCTTGCATAGTTGACCGGCGGATCTAGGCCTTTGACTTTCGTCGGACGGGGTTTGACTGATGGACCTTTTCACCTGCTTGTGACAGGCCAGCCCATAGATACACTCCCGATGGCTCGTGTCCGCGTCAGTTTTTCCCCGAAGAGGAAGGGATGATGCAACACAGCTACGGTAGGTATTTCCCTCAGTTATGAAACCAAGGTTATCGAACCAGTAGGAGAACCAAGCAACACTATGTAAACGGTACCTGCACACAAAGAACAAATACTTGCAACCCGACGTGTAAGAGGGGTTGTCAATCCCTCTCGGGTAAAACATTGGTAAGTGATAGATTGATAGATGCAAATAAAATAACGGCAAATAAAATTCAGCGAGGTATTTTTGGGTTTTTGGTAATATAGATCTCAAAATAAAAGATGCAAATTTAAAAAAGGCAAATAGCAATATAGATCTGAAAATATATTATGAGGAAATAGACCCGGGGGCCGTAGATTTCACTAGTGGCTTCTCTCAAGAAAATAGCATACGGTGGGTAAACAAATTACTGTTGGGCAATTGATAGAACCTCAAATAATTATGACGATATGCAGGCAATGATCATTATATAGGCATCACGTCCAAGATTAGTAGACCGACTCCTGCCTGCATCTACTACTATTACTCCACACATCGACCGCTATCCAGCATGCATCTAGTGTATTAAGTTCATGGATAAAGGGAGTAATGCATTAATAATGACATGATGTAGACGAGATCTATTCATGTAGGAATAGCCCCCATCTTGGGATCCTTAATAGCAACGATACATACGTGTCTTGCTGCCCCTTCTGTCACTGGGAAAGAACACCGTACGATCGAACCCATCACAAAGCACCTCTTCCCTTGGCAAGAAAAATCAATCTAGTCGGCCTAACTAAACCAAAGATTCGAAGAAGAAATACGAGACTATAAGTAATCATGCATATAAGAGATCAAAGAAACTCAAATAACTTTCATGGATATAAAGATCTGATCATAAAATCAAAGTTCATCGGATCCCAACAAACACACTGCAAAAAGAGTTACATCAAATAGATCTCCAAGAGACCATTGTATCAAGAATCAAAAAGAGAGAAGAAGCCATCTAGCTACTGCCTACGGACCCGTAGGCCTACAATGAACTACTCACGCATCATCGGAGAGGCACCAATGAGGATGATGAACCCCTCCGTGATGGTGTCTAGATTGGATCTGGTGGTTCTGAAACTTGCGGTGGCTAGAATTGTGTTTCGTCGACTCCCCTAGGGTTTTTGGATTTTTGGGGTATTTATAGAGGAAAGAGGCGGTGCGGGAGGCCACCGAGGTGGGCACAACCCACCAGGGCGCGCCTGGGCCCCCAGGCACGCCCAGGTGGGTTGTGCCCCCCTCGGGGCACCCCTCTGGTACTTCTTTGGCCCAACTTGTTCCTTCTGGTCCATCAAAATTCTCCGAAAAGTTTCGCTGCGTTTCGACTCCGTTTGGTACTGATATCTGTGAAGTAAAAAACAAGCAAAAAACATCAACTCGCACTGGGCACTAGTCAATAGGTTAGTCCCAAAAAATGATATAAAGTTGCTATAAAATGATTGTAAAACATCCAAGAACCCTATAATATAACGACATGGAACAATAAAAAATTATAGATACGTTGGAGACATATCAACCGCCGAACACGGTCCGGGCCCAACCATCGCAAGATTCCCTCCGTGTCTGCCCGACGTGGCCGTTTCCCCCCTCCGTGAGACGGCGGCAGCAACGTCCGTGAGGGGGGTCACACTCCAGAGCCGCGTGCCGGGTGATTGCACCTGCCACCACTCTTCTAGACGTGTAAGAGGGCTCAGCGCAAGACCTGGCGGCATGGTTACCCCCCATGTCCCCCGTCCCGTCTAACCCTGGCATAGTTGACCGGCGGATCTAGGCCTTTGACTTTTGCTGGAAGGGGTTTGACCAGTGGACCTTTTCACTTGGTTGTGATAGGCCAGCCCATAGGTACACCCCCAAACACGGTCCAAGCCCAACACACCGCAAGATCCCCTCCATGTCTGCCCGACGTGGCCGTTTCCCCCCTCCGTAAGACGGCGGCAGCAATGTCCGTGAGGGGGTCACACTCCGGAGCCGCGTGCCAGGTGTTTGCACGTGCCACCACACTTCCCGACGTGTAAGAGGGCCCAACGCAAGACCTGGCAGCATGGCTACCCCCCCAAGTCCCCCATCCCATCTAACCCTGGCACAGTTGACCGGCGGATCTGGGCCTTTGACTTTCGTCGGACGGGGTTTCACCGATGGACCTTTCAACTGGTTGTGATAGGCCAGCCCATAGGTACAGCCCCGAACGCGGTCCAGGCCCAACCCACCGCAAGATTCAATCTGTGTCGGCCGACGTAGCCGTGTCCCCCTCCATGAGACGGCGACATCAACGTCCGTGAGGGGGGGTGACACTCCGGAGCCTCATTTCGGGTGCTTGCACCTACAACCACACTTCCAGACGTGTAAGAGGGCCCAACGCAAGACCTGGCGGCATGGCTACCCCCCCGCCCCCCAAGTCTCTCGTCCCGCCTAACCCTGGCATAGTTGACCGGGGGATCTAGTGAAGGAAATATGCCCTAGAGGCAATAATAAAGTTTTTATTTATATTTCCTTACATCATGATAAATGTTTATTATTCATGCTAGAATTGTATTAACCGGAAACTTAGTACATGTGTGAATACATAGACAAACAGACTGTCACTAGTATGCCTCTACTTGACTAGCTCGTTAATCAAAGATGGTTAAGTTTCCTAGCCATAGACATGAGTTGCCATTTGATGAACGGGATCACATCATTAGAGAATGATGTGATTGACTTGACCCATTCCATTAGCTTAGCACTTGATCGTTTAGTATGTTGCTATTGCTTTCTTCATGACTTATACATGTTCCTATGACTATGAGATTATGCAACTCCCGAATACCGGAGGAACACTTTGTGTGCTATCAAACGTCACAACGTAACTGGGTGATTATAAAGATGCTCTACAGGTGTCTCCGATGGTGTTTGTTGAGTTGGCATAGATCAAGATTAGGATTTGTCACTCCGATTGTCGGAGAGGTATCTCTGGGCCCTCTCGGTAATGCACATCATTATAAGCATTGCAAGCAATGTGACTAATGAGTTAGTCACGGGATGATGCATTACGGAACAAGTAAAGAGACTTTCCGGTAACGGGATTGAACTAGGTATTGAGATACCGACGATCGAATCTTGGGCAAGTAACATACCGATGACAAAGGGAACAATGTATGTTGTTATACGGTTTGACCGATAAAGATCTTCGTAGAATATGTGGGAGCCAATATGAGCATCCAGGTTCCGCTATTGGTTATTGACCGGAGACGTGTCTCGGTCATGTCTACATAGTTCTCGAACCCGTAGGGTCCGCACGCTTAACGTATGATGATGATTGGTATTATGAGTTTATGTGTTTTGATGTACCGAAGGTTGTTCGGAGTCCTGGATATGATCATGAACATGACGAGGAGTCTCGAAATGGTCGAGACATAAAGATCGATATATTGGAAGCCTATGTTTGGACATCGGAATGGTTCTGGATGAGTTCAGGCATTTACTGGAGTACCGGGGGGTTACCGGAACCCCCCGGGGAGCGTATGGGCCTTATTGGGCCTTAGTGGGAGAGAGGAGGAGGCGCCCTAGGAGGGGGCGCCCCCCCCCCCCAAGCCCAATCCAAATTGGGAGGGGGGCCGCCCCCCCTTTCCTTCCTTCCTCTCTCTTTCTTCCTTCCTCTCCTACTCCTACTTGGAAGGGCGGAATCCTACTCCCGATGGGAGTAGGATTCCCCTTGGGGCGCGCCATGAGAGGGCCGGCCCTCCCCCTCCTCCACTCCTTTATATACGGGGGAGGGGGCACCCCATAGACACACAAGTTGATAATTGTCTTAGCCGTGTGCGGTGCCCCCCTCCACATATTCCACCTCGGTCATATCATTGTAGTGCTTAGGCGAAGCCCTGCGTCGGTAACTTCATCAACACCGTCATCACGCCGTCGTGCTGACGAAGCTCTCCCCCGACACTCAGCTGGATCAAGAGTTCGTGGGACGTCACCGAGCTGAACGTGTGCAGATCGTGGAGGTGCCGTACTTTCGGTACTAAGATCGGTTGGATCGCAAAGACGTTCGACTACATCAACCGCGTCACTTGACGCTTCCACTTACGGTCTACGAGGGTACGTAGACAACACTCTCCCGCTCGTTGCTATGCATCACATAGATCTTACGTGTGCGTAGGAATTTTTTTGAAATTACTGCGTTCCCCAACATCTAGGCCTTTGACTTTCGTCGGATGGGGTTTGACCGATGGACCTTTTCACCTGGTTGTGATAGGCCAGCCCATAGGTACACCCCCAACACGGTCCGGGTCCAACCCACCGCAAGAATCCTTCTGCGTCTGCCCGACGTGGCCGTTTCCCCCCTCCGTGAGACGGCGACAACGACGTCCGTGAGGGGGCTCACTCTCCGGAGCCACTGCCGGGTGCTTACACCTGCCACCACACTTCCAGACGTGTAAGAGGGCCCAACGCAAGACCTGGCAGCATGGCTACCCCCCAAGTCCCCCGTCCCGTTTAAGCCTGGCATAGTTGACCGGCAGATCTAGGCCTCCGACTTTCGCCGGACGGGGTTTGACCGATGAATCTTTTCACTTGGTTGTAATAGGCCAGCCCATAGGTACACCCCTAAACACGGTCTGGGCCCAACCCACCGCAAGATTCCCTCCTTGTCGGCTCGACGTGGCCGTCCCCCCCCCTCCGTGACGGTGGCAACGACATCTGTGTGGAGGGTCACACTATAAAACTTTGTCAAAATAGGTGTTATTATCAATTGTTTGTGATTTTAATAAAGTATAGGGACCTATATGTACAAGAACATGAGGTCACATTACTAACATATTCGAAAACAAATAAAAACTACATATTCATAATCTATGGAAAATTCTACACCAAATCGATATATAATTTATGTATGTTTATGTTTAGATAAGGCACATTTAAGTTAATCAAATTTTAATTTAGAAAAAAGATAAAAATACAAAATACAAAAAAACAGATAATACACAACTATGCGGACGGCCAGGCCGTCGGCATAGCTATGCTCCCGGATCGATGAGGTGTACCAACCGATGCAGCTCGGATCGACCACTGGGTAGCCGAGCCCACGGCTATGCCGACGGCCACTGTAGGCGTATGTCCAAATATGCCGATGGCCTTATTATGCCAACGGCCGTCGTTGGCATATGCGGAGGTATGCGACGGCTTTTCTACACCGACGGCATGCCGTAGGCCGTCGGCATACCTCCATATATGACGATGGGGGCTGTCGGCATAATATAGGCCGTCGGGATTAGGGATAATTTGGGTAGTGAATGCTCCCAATTAGAGCCTTAATGTATCTCATATCTCATGAAATACCAAATGCATTGTTAGTGCTTTGACAGATACCATGCATACATAGTGAATGTTATTTCTTTCTCTTGAACCAGAAATTATTTGTCCAAATTGTTTGATCTTTACCTGCATTGCCATGTCGTTGGAATGGGTACCCTCGCGCCAAGGCGCGTTTCCTGATCTAGTGGACATGGGGCACCGCAATCGCAGGGCCAGGAGCGAAAACCGAAAGATAGTGATAGTTACGATCGGCCCCATCTCGAAGCTGACTCACCATCCCTACAGTGCTAGCTTTGCAACCGTCGGCGACGGCCCACGTCCCGGAACAGGAGCGCGGCCGTGCGCGTATGTGTCCTGTTCCGACTCGCCGACACTCTGAAGCGTGAACAGGACACTCCGACATAAACTCGCGCCAACTTGATTTCACCTGTTAATTAAGTATTCTCATATTTGCCCGGAACGCACACCTAGCCGCCGCCTCCAAAAACCCTAACTTTCTGCCTCCCACCGGCACCGGCGCCGGTCCATCCCGTCTCCGGTGGCTCTATGGCCATGGAGGCAGAGTGGATCTCGGCCCTTGCCGGTGGGAGGGCTCCGTTTTTAGAATTTTTTTCGAGCTTTGTTAGGGTTTGTGTCCTGTTCAGGAAGGCGAGACGGTGGCGGCTCCCTGAAGATGGAATAAAGGTCTCCCCGCCTAGCCCCCGTTCCGGTGATGCACCTTGCATCGTCGGTGGGCGTGTGGAGTTGTGTCTCCGGCGGATCTGTCTTTGGTGGATTTGCTCGGATCTGTTCGTCGTTCGTCTTCGTTCGTGTGTTTTTAGATTGGATCCTTTTGATCTACACTCTTCATCCGCGGCGGTTGCTGTTCTGGGGCGTTGGTTCTACGGGGTCTTAGCACGACGACTTCCCGACTGCCTACTACAGTAAGGTTTGCCCGGCTCCGGCGAGGGAGGGGCGATGACAGCGGCGCGCCTTCGGCTCGCTTCAGTGCTTGTAGTTGTCGCTAGGTGGTCTACGGATCTGGATATAATTTTTATTATTTTTAGTGTTTGTTGTATTATCATGATTGAAGATGAATAGATTGGAAGTTTTTTCGGAAAAAAAGACACTCCGACATGCTGCCGCTCGTGGAGCGCGGCCGTGCGCGTAGGCGTCCCGTTCCGACAAGCGCAAACAAGTCAGTCACTCCGGCATGTGGAGCTTCGAAATTTCGGGACGGATCACTGGTGCCATGCGTGTACACTGACCGCGATGTCTGCCATTTCTTTTTCGTGCAGTGCAGAATACGATGCGCAAATCCCTCCGACATGCTGCCGCTCGTCAAGAACACGATTGTCCTATGGGATCGCGACGCTGGCAATAGTATTATAGTTGTGCATAGTTTACGTGCGAAAACTCAGGAGCTCGATGGGGATGGATAGATAGATTGGAAGCTTAGAATAGACGATGTGCCAATCAGGACGCACGGCCACCATGCGCGAGCTCCGTCTCCTTTCAGCTTAGCATCCTACGCACGCGGGAATCTCACCACATGCGCATGGACGATCGATCGAGCAGCAGCAGCCGGCGTGAGCATGGCCCCGCCCGGCACAGTGCCAGCCGTCAGTTCGAGCAGTCTCTCCGCACCCCCGGTCTTTTCTTTCGTCCCACCGCTCTTCACCCAATTTCCGCCTTTTTTCGCCCACTCTCTCTTTCTTCCCGCCGTTGATGCATGGACCCGCAGGTCGGGGATCATGCTCGTCTGGAAGATCAACTCGTTGAGACGGCAAAATCGTCACATCAAAGCGATGGATGCAAAGGCGGCAACACTCAAGAATCAGAAGGCTGGTGGAGGCGTAGGTGGTGGTCGTGGTGGTGCGGGTGCTGGTGGGGGACATGGTGGAGGTCGAAGCCTGGGCCGTGGGTCCTCCCGCCGTCGCCCAACTGCGCATTACAAGATTGTGTAGATTATTTGCAACCAGATATGCATTGTTGTGTAAATCATTTGTAGCCAGATGGAGGAAGATTTGTAATTAGTACTTCCAAAAAAATAATTAGTAATTCAACAAAAAATCAAAAATTCCTGACAATATTTTTGAAATAAACTTGACCTTCTGCTGTACCCGTGAGAAAAAATCCACACAAAGAAAATATACCTTTGACTTCTTTTCAAAAAAGACAATTTTTTGGCTAAAATAGTGTGAATAGTGACCTATAATAGCAAATAAATTTTGTCTTTTTTGCTGTGAGGTCAACTTTTGTTTATTTTTTCGTGAAAATTTATATACTAGTGCAAAAGTAAGTCAAGTGTTTTGTCAAAATAGTTCTTACCTATTTTGACTTTTCCTAAATATATTTTAAAAAAATTCCCATATAGGATGCATATACAACCAGGAACCATTAGGTATTTCCCGTAGCCGGATATGCATTGTTGTGCAGACCATTTGTAGCCGAATATGCATTGTTTTGTTGATCATTTGTAGCCGGATATGCATTCTTTTTTAGCTTTAAATGACTGTAGGAGAGTTTCCTACAGTCTCATTGTATTAAGCAAACACGGTTATTGTGTAGGATTTACATGGTTTTACAAAGCACACACACCGGCACCCCCATGGGGGTTGACTAAAGGAACTAAAAGGATAAGAAGGGGAAGAAGGGCTTAAAAACAATCAAAAGGAAGGTCCTAAACTAAGTTTTGCAGGAAGGAGTTAATGTAGCCTTCAAGTTCAACAGATGATCTATATTTGAGAAGACGAAAGTCTTGTTTAAACCTCCTGAACCAGGAATTTTGCCTCATATGCATTGTTTCTTTGACCATTTGTAGCTGGATATGCATCGTTTTATTAATAATTTGTAACCGGATATGCATTGTTTTGATGATCATTTGTAGTCGAATATGCATTGTTTTGTTGATCCTTTGTTGCCAGATATGCATTGTTGACAATGTTTTATTTTGTAGCCTTCCCGTGCGTGTAGTGTGTTCTTAAAGTTGGAGAAGAAAAACTTCGCCGTCATGCATTGTTGGTTGAAGTTGAATGGACAACCCAAGTGGAACCTATACATTGCTAAGACCGTCGCCCATGGCACCGAGGAAGAAACCGGTGATCTAATCGACGCAACAAAAGAACCGCCCAAGAAGGTTAGAAGAGGGTTTGGGGACAAGAAGTCGGAGGAGGAGCGGGCGAAGCGAGAAGGTGTGGCGGACAAGATGACAGGGAGGTTTGGAGACATCTTGGTGAAGAAAGAGGGGGCATACGTCAAGGCTCGGACATCAAGTAGGCATGCATGGCCGGGATGCTTACCATGTTGATGGCGGCGACTGAGAAGAAACTCAAGCTCAAAGAGAAGAAGGCCATGCTTGAGAAGAAGAAGGTAGGGATTGCAGCTGCCTCGGAGGACACGAAGATGCTCACGCCTTGAAGATGGAGGATTTAGATGAGGACACAAGGATGATCATGCAAGTCGTTGATACGTCTCAAACGTATCTATAATTTTTAATTCTTTCATGCTATTATATTATCATTTTTATATACATTTTATAGCAATTTATACTATTTTTCTAGACTAACCTATTAGTTTAGTGCCCAATGTCAGTTCCTCTTTTCTGCTTGTTTTTGGTTTCGCAGGAAATCAATATCTACAGAGGTCAACATAAGTTGCTGATTTAACACGCTTTTTTAGGAGACAAGAAGCACACGAAGCTTTGGGAGACCTTGAGAGGAGCCCATGCTCCTGTCGAAGCTTTCATCGTGTCCTATGCGTTAATCATGATGGTGTCGGCTGCCCATGCTCTCTGTCTGGTGCATCGACATGGTCCAGCTCGTGGTGTGGACGTCCACCTTAGCGGTGCTATGTGCCTCTTCGCCGGGTTGCACGTCTCGCAACTAATCAATTTTAGCCTTCTCCGGCGTTGCCTTGGAGATCTACGGTACTCTTGGGTATCTTTATTGTGATGGATATGGTTTTGAGAAAAAGCTCTATGACGACGGCGTCTGTGGGCGACGTTTCCCTTCTTGAAGGCATCACGACGAACCCTTGTCTTTTCTTTGCTGCAGGTGGTCGTGTTCGGTTTGGTAATGGCGCTACTATCCACTGGTGTTGCCTTTGGGCGTTGTCGTGCCGCCATATACTCTTCTTTCGGTGTTGCTTTTTGGTTTGGTGGGTCATGGCACTTTGGATCGGCTGCTCTATGGTATGGGTCTGTGGATGCCGGAGCGACGACTCTGAACAATGGGTGTGCACCAAGGCATCAATCTCGAATGGAGGTGCAGCGACAACTCTAGGGTGTAGGCTAGCCGCTAAGTGTTGCATGGGTTGTGACCTAATGCAGCGAGGGTAGTGAGTTCGTGGACCCGGTAGAAACGATCTGATGGGCCAGTCTGGCTAGTATGTTGGGACAACAATGGCCTTAGATGTTTGGCGTAACTTTTGTGGTCTGCGGGCGATCGTCTCATGTAGCGAGGGCTACAATGTGTCCGAGTGACGTGGTGTTGTGGCTCACATGCGAGCTCGGGAAGTTGAAAGGTGTCTCCGGATCCTAGCGTCTGCCTGTGTTTTATGACTATGGTCTACTGTTGTGTGGTCGACAAGGCCTCGTTGCATGTGCAATTTTTTGTTAGCTTTTTCTCGTAAACAGAGCCGTCTTGTTTAGGTTTTCGATCAGCTTCCCCTTATAAATTGAATCGATATGTTTTTATTAAATGAGATCAAATTCAGGCAGGGATCTTTCTCTCGCAATAGTTTGGGTAAAATGTTGTCGCAGGAAAAATAAAATATACCATCTTGGACAAAAACATGATAGAAATAGCAAATACAATTAAATATCACAGTACACACGACCTTCAATTATTATGAGTATAATGCACACTCGTGTAGAAAAGACACAACCGAAGACTTTGTACGTAGACTTATAGAGTAGTGCCTATACATGTGTACGTAGAACTGAAGCTCCATTAAAAACACTTTCAACAAACAGCTTCTGTTAATAATTGAGTAGGGCAATCAGTATTTGCAACATTCAAGGCTCTGCTCCTTTGACTACGTTTTCGGGAGAATTGCATGTGTCCTCAACGGCATGACAGGGCAGCAGAATCAATCGCGCAGGCGCAGCTACCGGTGGTTCCCAGTGTCCGTGGGTAATGGTGCTAGTACAGAGTAACGGTAATTTGCATCTATCCCGTTTCATGATGAGGAAATTTTATTGTCCAAAGAATTGTTGTGCATACATGCCACCGGTTCAAGTTTTGTATACATAAGTTCTTATTGGAAGAACTTCATTTCGGAGTATTGAACTTGACAGTGTAAATTTTAGTAAGCGGAGGCAAGTTTTCCTATTGTAAAGAAAAATACAGCCAGACGGACTGCACACATGATACATCACTAGGGGAATGCAGAGACCAGGGAGGGAACATCACAGTTCCGTAAGCCCCTCCTCCTCATCCGAGACCGCCTTCGCAGCACCCGGACGCACATTCTTTCTTTTCGAGGTATAAAATTCACACACAGAGCAGATAAATATGGTTGTAACTTAGCGGTAGTTCACCAGGGAGCGATACGTGGCCCCGGCCTTCCAGTTGGCGGGGATGACGTTGTTGACGACGAGGACCCTGCCGGAGTCGGAGGTGAGCTTGAGGCAGAATGGGGCGCGCAGCCGCCTGCCGTTGTTGAGGCGCCACAGTGCGCCCCAGTCCTGCGCCATTGGCGTCCAGGCGCCGCTTCCAGCCTCCTTGAGGGCCACGGCCTTGAGGTCGCCGTCGTCGCCCACGAACTCGATCAGGGTCTTGAAGTAGAAGGGGTTGGAGCCCTGGTCCACCCTGAATGCAATGTTCACGCCAGGGTACTTGCATGGCACCCTAGGATGATTAACAGGAACACCAAGATCAGCAGACATTTACTTCCATTGTTTTCCGTCTAACTGTAGACTGAAGAGGATCCTATCCTATGTCGTAGTGCTACGTACCTCTTGTACTGCATCCTGATGACACCGCCGGCGCGGAGCTTGTCGGCCATGCCAGGCTTCGCCATGGCGCCCAGGGCGGTGCCGCTCATGTCGAAATGGCACGGCTCGCCGGGGTAGAGGTTGCCGGGGCTCAGGTCGGTGATGACGACGGTCACAGGCTTCCCGGAGCAGGCTGAGTTGCTCGTGCATTTAACCTGCGTACGCCACATGAACACGTTTTGTAATTTGTCAGGACAAGCCGAGCCGACCACTTGTCCAATTTGCGCCATTAATGGAAGGAGCTTGGTGACTTATGCTTACATCATAGCACGCGCCGCAGCCCATGCCCGCCATGAATAGAGGCGAGCTCCCGGCGGCGATCATCGACGAGAACGGCCGGTGCCCAACAGCGGTCTGGTAGCCACACGCGCCACCTGCAAATTTCTTTCCTTATCAGTATCTTTCAGCTCGACGAATGTGGGTGCGATACAGGTCCCATGCGTGCAAGACCGACAGTAAAGTAAGCAAAGCACTAACCGTCGCTTCCGGCGCCGTTAGGGTTTCCGTAATACGTGGCGCCGGCGGGCAACCAGCCGCCGCCGTATGCGGCGGACGAAGAGGGGTTAGTCGTCTGGTTTTTGTGGCCCTTGACTGCAGCAGGCTTGTGTGGCCCGGCCACCTTGGCGAGCTTGCCGGAGCAAGCAATGGGGCTCACAAGGAGTGAGAGCACCACCAGTGCGCCAAGCAGCACTAAGGTGCAAGTTTTCGCCATTGCTGCTGCTTGTAGCTTGCTAGCACTAGGAATGGGAACTCGAAAATTTAGAGGCTACGAGCTAGATAAGCTTAGCTCGAATGTTCGTTGGGTGAGTTGAAGGACTGGTCACGAGGCCAGTATTTATAGTACTTCCTCCATCTGATGAGAAATGTATGTATAGAAAATTTAGGACAAATTATGAAGTGGAATGAAAATGCATTGAAACGGTAAGCCAACACTCTTTCATCTTTAATTACCCTGCTCCCTAATGCGCTAAGTGCATGTAGAAATTTAAAAAACCGTGTGTATAATGTTATTTATCTTGATTACCGTGTTATGAGAAAAAAATATTTTTTTCTACTTCAAATTGCAAGTTTTTAAAACTTATTTTAAAATGTATTGAAAGTCTACTTCAAATTGCAAGTTTTTAAAACTTATTTTAAAATGTATTGAAAGATAGAAGTACACTCTTTTGTAAACAAATTTTAAAGCAAAACGCCGAGACGAACGGAGTACGTGGCGAATTATTAAGAAGAACATGATGAGTGTTTTTTAAAGAGCACGTGACGAGTTGGTGTAGAAGGAAAAAAGCTTACCGAACTATTACCAATCTGCACTACCTACAAATATGAGCCAAAGTCGAGCCGTAAAAAAAAATGAGCCAACATCGTGTAAAATAAATAAATTATAACACTCACCCTTATAAATGCACACACGCACACCCTACCCCTATGAAGACCTTTGAAAGACCGTGCCGACATATCATCTTAGATTTATGAAGTCACCGCAGACGCCTCGTCGTTGACCAGAACATCTCCCGCTGAAAGCGCACCTTGGCAAATCTTGAAATAAATCGAGGAATAATGCGAGCATCAGGACTTGAACCCTGGTGACTGGAGATACCACTGTCTCTATAACCATCCAACCACGGGATGGTTTGCGGAGAACACACTTGTTGTGAAGTTTGATATTGATCTATTCGTGTACCTGTTATAAACGCACTTTGTTGTAAGGTCAAACTTACTGTCCGTACAGGGACTAGCTATAATGCTAATGGACATCCATACAACTTTGTTTTAATCCTCCTCTATTAATGAGGTGTGGATAACTGTTTTGCCTCGGTTTTGAGAAAAAGAGAGTGGCCATAACACTCAGTATTGGAGTACCAAAATAAGTCTTGATTTTTTCTTCCGATATCAAGTACATCAACACCATCTTTATTAAAGTACTAGGACAATACATGCGCGTTGCTACGGGCACAAGCCGAATGCATATATGTTACCACGGATAATAAAATATAGACAAATTGATCAAATTATTCTTTCAATTCAGAAATACTTGTTAAGAATCGGACATCACACATCGACAAATACAAACTATCTTCCACTTCTTTCCTTCTCGGAACTCTTTGTTTCTCCTTAACCAGCAAAATCGCTCGTCACCAAAGAACTTATAACTGGATATATACCATCTATAATCAAATAGTATTAGTATCACTTAACTTCAGGTGTCCATGCGTGTCACTATTACAAGGTACATAAAGCTTGACAATTCCTTAGACTCGTAATGTGCCTCTTAATTTATACAATAGTAGCACAAGAAGAGAGATCCAATTTTTGAGATTGTTCTCATAAATCGTTACAATCATACGGATCACATGTCCAAACAATGTAGTGTGTGGTATGCTTGTTCGGTGGCCTGGGTAGACCACATAAGGAAAGATTACACTATTTTTAAAGTTAGGGGATATGATTTTCGACAAAGAGTGGATTTTATTAGCTCAAAATGAAGCATCAAGAGGATACAAACACAATACACACTCGGCCTCTGCATGCCATGCTATAATCAATTGCATGAAATGTTTGTCCCTTTTTGATTGCACCATTTGTTTGCGTAGTAGTCAATTATTAGTGTGGTCTCTTGCTGAAATACCAAGTTAATGGTGCTCTTTCTAGTGCAGCAACATTGTATAACACGTAGATTTTTGGGGTACATCATGTCCACATTAGTAGCAACGGATCGTGAGGTGCAAGTGAAGGAAACATGCCCTAGAGGCAATAACAAATTGTTATTTATATTTCCTTATATCAAGATAAATGTTTATTATTCATGCTAGAATTGTATTAACCGAAAACTTAGTACATGTGTGAATACATAGACAAAACAGAGTGTCCCTAGTATGCCTCTACTTGATTAGCTCATTAATCAAAGATGGTTATGTTTCCTGACCATAGACATGTGTTGTCATTTGAGGAACAGGATCACATCATTAGAGAATGATGTGATGGACAAGACCCATCCGTTAGCTTAGCATTATGATCGTTGAGTTTTATTGCTATTGCTTTCTTCATGACTTATAAAGTTCCTCTGACTATGAGATTATGCAACTCCGGAATACCGGAGGAACACCTTGTGTGCTATCAAATGTCACAATGTAACTGGGTGATTATAAAGATGCTCTACAGGTGTCTCCGAAGGTGTTTGTTGGGTTGGCATAGATCGAGATTAGGATTTGTCACTCCGTGTATCGGAGAGGTATCTCTGGGCCGTCTCGGTAATGCACATCACTATAAGCCTTGCAAGCAATGTGACTAATGAGTTAGTTGCGGGGGATGAAGCATTACGGAACGAGTAAAGAGACTTGCCGGTAACGAGATTGAACTAGGTATGATGATACCGACGATCGAATCTCGGGCAAGTAACATACCGATGACAAAGGGAACAACATATGTTGTTATGCGGTTTGACCGATAAAGATCTTCGTAGAATATGTAGGAACCGATATGAGCATCCAAGTTCTGCTATTGGTTATTGACCGGAGATGTGTCTCGGTCATGTCTACATAGTTCTCGAACCCGTAGGGTCCGCACGCTTAACGTTCGATGACGATTTGTATTATGAGTTATGTGATTTGATGACCGAAGTTTGTTCGGAGACCCGGATGAGATCACGGACATGACGAGGAGTTTCGAAATGGTCGAGAGGTAAAGATTCATATATTGGAAGGTTGCATTCGGACATCGGAATGGTTCCGAGTGATTCGGGCATTTTTCCGGAGTAGAGGGAGGTTACCGGAACCCCCCGGGAAAAGATATGGGCCTTATGGGCTATAGGAGGGAGGCTAACCAGCCCACAAGGGGCTGGTGCGCCCCCCACAAGGGAGGAGGCCGAATTGGACTTGGGAAGGGGGCGCCACCCCCCTTTCCTTCTCTTACTCCCTCTCCTTCCCCTTTTCCCCCTCCGGTAGAAGGAAAAAAAGGGTGGGGCCCAATCCTACTAGGATTGGAATCCTAGTAGGACTCCCCTCTCCCTGGCGCGCCCCTTGTTGGCTGGCCTCCTCCTCCCCTCCTCTTTATACGGGGGAAAGGGCCACCCCAAAGGCACAACAGACAATCTCTTAGCCGTGTGCGGTGCCCCCTCCACAGTTCAACACCTCGGTCATATCGTCATAGTGCTTAGGCGAAGCCCTGCGCCGGTAACTTCATCATCACCGTCACCACGCCGTCGTGCTGACGAAACTCTCCCGGCCTCAACTGGATCAAGAGTTTGAGGGACGTCACCGAGCTGAACGTGTGCAGACCGCGGAGGTGTCGTGCGTTCGGTACTTGATCGGTTGGATCGCGAAGACGTTCGACTACATCAACCGCGTTACTAAACGCTTCCGCTTTCGGTCTACGAGGGTACGTGGACACACTCTCCCCGTTCGTTGCTATGCTTCTCCTAGATAGATCTTGCGTGATCGTAGGCAATTTTTTTGAAATACTATGTTCCCCAACAGTGGCATCCGAGCCAGGTCTATGCGTAGATGTTATATGCACGAGTAGAACACAAAGAGTTGTGGGCGATAATAGTCATACTGCTTACCAGCATGTCATACTTTAATTCGGCGGTATTGTTGGATGAAGCGGCCCAGACCGACATTACATGACCGCGTTCATGAGACTGGTTCTACCGCCGTGGTTCACACACAGGTGGCTAGTGGGTGTTTCTTTCCCCAACTTTAGTTGAATCGAGTGTGACTACGCCCGGTCCTTTTGAAGGTTAAAACAGCACACTTGACGAAAAATCATTGTGGTTTTGATGCGTAGGTAAGAACGGTTCTTGCTAGAAGCCCGTAGCAGCCACGTAAAACTTGCAACAACAAAGTACAGGACATCTAACTTGTTCTTGCAGGGCTTGCTGTGATGTGATATAGTCAAGACGTGATGATATATAAATTGTCCTATGAGATGATCACGATTTGTAACAGTTATCGGCAACTGGCAGGAGCCATATGGTTGTCGCTTTATTGTATGAAATGCAATTGCCATGTAATTGCTTTACTTTATCGCTAAGCGGTAGCGATAGTCGTAGTAGCATAGTTGGCGAGACGACAACGATGCTTCGATGAAGATCAAGGTGTCAAGCTGGTGACGATGGTGATCACGACGGTGCTTTGGAGATAGAGATCAAAGGCACAAAATGATGATGGCCATATCATATCACTTATATTGATTGCATGTGATGTTTATCCTTTATGCATCTTATTTTTCTTAGTACGGCGGTAGCATTATAAGATGATCTCTCACTAAATTTCAAGGTATAAATGTTCTCCCTGAGTATGCACCGTTGCGATAGTTCGTCGTGCCGAGACACCACATGATGATCGGGTGTGATAAGCTCTACATTCACATACAACGGGTGCAAGCCAGTTTTGCACACGTAGAATACTCGGGTTAAACTTGACGAGCCTAGCATATGCAGATCTAGCCTCGGAACACTGAGACCGAAAGGTCGAGCATGAATCATATAGTAGATATGATCAACATAGTGATGTTCACCATTGAAAACTTCTCCATCTCACGTGTTGATCGGACATGGTTTAGTTGATATGGATCACGTGATCATTTAGATGACTAGAGGGATGTCTATCTAAGTGGGAGTTCTTAAGTAATATGATTAAATTGAACTTTAATTTATCATGAACTTAGTCCTGATAGTATTTGCATAACTATGTTGTAGATCAATAGCTCGCGATGTAGCTCCCCGTTTATTTTTGATATGTTCCTAGAGAAAAACTATGTTGAAAGATGATGGTAGCAATGATGCGGAAAAGGTCCGTGATCTGAGGATTATCCTCATTGCTGCATACAAGAATTATGTCCTTGATGCACCGCTAGGTGACGGACCTATTGCAGGAGCAGATGCAGACATTATGAACGTTTGGCAAGCTCGGTTTGATAACTACTTGATAGTTTAGTGCGTCATGCTTTACAGCTTAGAGCCGGGACTTCAAAAAACGTTTTGAATGCCACGGAGCATATAAGATGTTCCAAGAGCTGAAATTGGTATTTCAGACTCATGCCCGAGTCGAGAGGTATGAGACCTCTGACAAGTACTTTGCCTACAAGATGGAGGAGAATAGCTCAACTAGTGAGCATGTGCTCAGATTGTCTGAGTACTACAATCGCTTGAACCAAGTGGGAGTTAATATTTTAGATAAAATAGTGATTGACAGAGTTCTCTAGTCACTATCACCAAGTTACTAGAACTTCGTGATGAACTATAATATGCAAGGGATGACGAAAACGATTCCCGAGCTCTTCGTGATGCTGAAATCAACGAAGGTAGATATCAAGAAAAGCATCAAATGTTGATGGTTGACAAGATCACTAGTTTCAAGTAAAGGGCAAGGGAAAGAAAGGGAACTTCAAGAAGAATGGCAAGCAAGTTGCCACTCCCATGAAGAAGCCCAAAGCTAGACCCAAGTCTGAAACTGAGTGCTTCTACTGCAAAGGAAATGGTCACTGGAAGTGGAACTGCCCTAGATACTTGGCGGATAAGAAGGATGGCAATGTGAACAAAAGGTATAATGGATATATATATATATATATGTTATTGATGTGTACTTTACTAGTGTTTATAGCAACCCCTCGGTATTTGATACTGGTTCAGTTGCTAAGAGTAGTAACTCGAAATGGGAATTGCAAAAATAATCAGAGACTAGTTAAGGGCGAGGTGATGATGTGGGTTGGAAGTGATTCCAAGGTTAATAAGATCACCATCACACACTCCCTTTACCTTCGGGATTAGTGTTGAACCTAAAATAAATGTTATTTGGTGTTTGCGTTGAGCATGAATATGACTGGATCATGTTTATTGCAAAACGGTTATTTATTGAAGTCAAAGAATAATTGTTGTTCTATTTACATGAATAAAACCTTCTATGGTCATACACTCAATATAAATGGTTATTGAATCTCGATCGTAGTGATACACATATTCATAATATTGAAGCAAAAGATTCAAAGTTAATAATGATAGTGCAACTTATTTGTGGCACACTACTGGAATCAGCTAATTTGCCATCTGCCAGCTCTTTGCCGTCTGCTAGCTGACGGCAAAGAAGCTCTTTGCCATCAGCTACCCAAAAGCAGACGGCAAAGAAATGGCAGATGGCAAAGAAGCTCTTTGCCATCTGCGAGCTCTTTGCCGTCTGCTAGCAGACGGCAAAGAGTGAGGTGGCCCCCACCCCCCGCCCGTTTTTGAAAAACTTAACGGGCCACCTCTTTGCCGTCCGCTAGCAGACGGCAAAGAGGCAAAAAAGCGGACGGCAAGGGGGGAGGACGGCAAAGAGCCTACTACCTAACGGCCCGTACCCCCCGCCCGTTACTCACTTCTTCCCTCTCCCTCGCCGTTTCTCTCCTCCCACGCCGCCGCCGCCCCGTCGCCCCCGCCGCCCCAGCTCGCCGCCGCCCCGGGCCCCGTCGCCCTCACCGCCCCGGCCCCCCGCCGCCCCGCGCCCCACCGCCCGGGCCCGGCCCCCCGCCGCCCCAGGCCCGCCCCCTGCCGCCCGAGGCCCGGCCCCCCGCCGCCCCAGGCCGCCTCCTCCACCGCCCCGCCCCCTCCTCCACCGGCCTCCTCCACCCCCCAGGTGAGCCCCCCATTTTTCAGTTTTTTCTTTTTTTCCTTTTTAGTTTTAGTTTTAGTTTAGATTTAGTTTTAGTTGTAGTTTTAGGTTTAGTTTTAGGTTTAGGTTTAGTTGTAGGCTTAGTTTAGTTTGAGGAAAGAAGAAGAAGAAGAGAAAAAGAGGAGAGGAGGAGAAGAAGAAGAGGAAAAAGGAAAGGAAGAAGAAGAAGAGGAGGAGGAGAAGAAAAAAGAAGAAGAGGAAGAAGAAGAAGAAGAAGAAGAGAAAAAGAGGAGAGGAGGAGAAGAAGAAGAGGAAAAAGGAAAGGAAGAAGAAGAAGAGGAGGAGGAGAAGAAAAAAGAAGAAGAGGAAGAAGAAGAAGAAAAAAGAGGAGAGGAGGAGAAGAAGAAGAGGAAAAAGGAAAGGAAGAAGAAGAAGAGGAGGAGGAGAAGAAAAAAGAAGAAGAGGAAGAAGAAGAAGAAAAAAGAGGAGAGGAGGAGAAGAAGAAGAGGAAAAAGGAAAGGAAGAAGAAGAAGAGGAGGAGGAGAAGAAAAAACAAGAAGAGGAAGAAAAGGAAGAATAGGAAGAAGAAGAAAAGGAAAAAAGAGGAAAAAAACCCGACCCGACACGGCACCCCGACCCCGACCCGGCACCCCGACACGACACCCCGACCCCTAGACCCCGACCCCGACACCCCGACCCCGAGCCTGACCTGACACCCCGACCCCGACACCGACACGGCACCCCGACCCCGACCCCGACCCCGACACCCCGACCCCGACCCCGACACCCCGACCCCGAGCCTGACCCGACACCCCGACCCTGACACCGACACGGCACCCCGACCCCGACCCGACACCTCGACCCCGAGACCCCGACCCCGACACCGACACGACACCCCGACACCGACACCCTGACACCACACCCACCCTTACCCCGACACCGACACGGCACCCCGACCCCGACCCGGCACCCCGACCCGGCACCCCGACCCGACACCCCGACCCCGAGACGGCACCCCGACCCGACACCCCGACCCGGCACCCCGACCCGACACCCCGACCCGGCACCCCGACCCGACACCCCGACCCCGAGACCCCGACCCCGAGCCTGACCCGACACCCCGACCCCGACATCGACACGGCACCCCGACCCCGACCCGGCACCCCGACAAGACACCCCGACCCCGAGCCTGACCCGACACCCCGACCCCGACACCGACACGGCACCCCGACCCCGACCCAGCACCCCGACCCCGAGACCCCGACCACGATACCCCGACCCGGACCCCGACCCCGACACCCCGACCCCGAGCCTGACCCGACACCCCGACACCGACACGGCACACCGACCCCGACCCGGCACCCCGACCCGACACCCCGACCCGACACCCCGACCCCGAGACCCCGACCCCGACCCCAACACGGCACCCCGAGACCGGCACGACACCCCGACCCCCGACACCTCCCGAAAAGGTGTTCTTTGGCCTTCCAGAAGCCGACGGGGTCATATATTTGTGAATTATTAGTTAGGTCATATATCTTTCGATTTTGTTATGAAAAACATCATATATAATTGTGTTGATCGGGTAGTTTTAAATGTGCAGTTGTTTCATCGCTGCGAGGTTTGGTGTTCGACGACCTCGCCGTGCGTTTGACGAGCTCTGCCCCTTCGTTCGTGGGTGAGCACAAATGACATGTCCTCCTCCCCCATTAATTATTTGATCTATTCCGATGAAACTTGATAGCTAGCTACATATGTGTCTTGAATCATCAGCATGCGTAACCAATATGTGTCTCCCGTTCGAAAGCGTCATAGTTATAAATATGCATGCATTTGCATATTTATAACCTTGATTCTTTCGAATTGTCCAACGCTATCCATGGACAGCCCGAGTATGTTTAGATTGGGTTCGTTTTCCGATATGCTTTGCTCCGGATCCGACGCATAAATTTCGTCAGTGCCTCCCCTGTTGTTCTCCGGGTACACATCCTCTCTGTTTATTGCAGAGACGTGTATCAGGAGAACAGCGGGGAGGTGCTGCCGAAATTTTGCGTAGGATCCGGAGCATAGCATGGGAAAATGAACCCAATCTAAACATACTCGGGTGGGATTAGGACCTATCATTACCTATTAGAGTGTAGGTTGCATGGACGTAATAAAATTGACAAAGTAGATCAACTGATGAATACATACATGGTGAATTATATATATATATATATATTTGTTGTGTGTCTAGTAGCTCTGAAAGTCAAGATGAGTGATCGTGCGTGGATGTACACCGGTCACACTGGTCAGAACAAATGGAGCACTGAATGGTTCACAAAAACCAAGGGGTTTGTGCGAGCCGCATTTGCAAATGGCCAGAGGAAAACCTGGTGCCCCTGTTTACGGTGCGGCAATTGGGAAAAGAGGACAGAGGCTGAAATGGGCAAACACCTGCAGAAGAGTGGTTTTACGCCCGATTATATGGTGTGGACATTTCATGGTGAGTCTGCCCAACGTGACCGAGCTGAGGTGGATCGTCGTCGCACCGACGAGCATGGTACCGGGATGGAAAACATGGTGCAAGACTTTGATGATGCTCGGGATTCGGACGAGGAGATGGAGGAATCTGCAAAGGCCTTCAATGAAATGTTGGAGTCTTCAAAACGTCCGCTCCATGAGCACACTGAGCTTTGTCAGTTGGATGCCATCTCACAAGTAATGGCTCTGAAGGCTCAGTTCAACTTGGGCAGAGAATGCTACGATGCAATGATGACAGTATTTGGACGCTTTCTACCCAAAGGCCATGTAATGCCTACAAACCTATACCAGTCGGACAAAATCCTCCGTGCACTGAAGATGCCCTATGATAAGATACATGCCTGTGAGAAAGGATGTGTCTTGTTTAGGCTTGACTATGCGGACTTGAACTATTGTCCCATTTGCAAGTCTTCCAGGTATGTTGTGGTAGACAACGGTATGGGTGAGAAGACACAGACCAAAATCCCCGTTAGTGTTCTTCAGTATATGCCAATCGTACCAAGACTTCAACGTCTTTTCATGGTCGAAGAGACGGCCAGACAGATGACATGGCACAAAACGGGAAAAAGAACCGAACTAGATGCAGATGGGAATCTGATGATTGTACACACATCGGATGGTGTTGCGTGGAAAAAGTTTGATGAATTACATGGTGACAAAGCGGCAGATCCGAGGCATCCTCGAGTCGGCATCAGCACGGATGGGTTCAGTGTGTTTGGTATGACGGCAGCCCAATACAGTTGTTGGCCCGTATTTGTCTTTCCACTCAATCTCTGAGGATGAATGGCTAGTACTGGCAGAACTCAGCTATTTCTTTCGTGTTCTTTGTGCGAAAGAACTATCGCCTGGCGTGCTAGAAGAAATGGAAGAGTTGGCGCCGGAGTTGATCTGCAAGTTAGAGAAGATCTTTCCACCGGGCTTCTTTAATCCAATGCAACATTTGATTTTGCATCTCCCGACCGAGGCAAGATTGGGGGGGCCCGTGCAAAATCGTTGGTGCTACCCAACTGAGAGGATGCAGAAGACGCTTCGACAAAAATGTAAAAATAAACGTAGAATTGAAGCATCGATGGCTGAGGCATTCATCACTGAGGAGGCGGCAAACTTCGTGACAGCACACTACGAAGCCAAAAATCGTCATTTGCATAATCCGAAGCCTCGGTACAATGCTGACGACCCTAAAAAGGGTGGATCCAACCTCAGCCTATTCAAAGGGAATCTCGCACCAGCCAGTGTTTCAAATCCAGTATCTTTGGATAACGAACAATGGCGGACCATTTCGTTGTATATCTTCAACAACCTGATAGAAGTGCGGCCGTACATCGAGTAAGTTCTCGGTACATAGTTTCGCAACTTCTATTTCCTTTGAACTGCTCTTATTCCTGGATATTTCATACAGTCGATACGTCGCCTTATTCTCGTATGGAGCGGTGATCCAAAAGGATTCTGTCGAACAGTATGAGCTTCTCGCAAAGCAAGGTGGCGGCTATCCCGGTTTCATCTCTTGGTTCAAACAAACGGTAATTTCTATTAGACTTGTAGGCTAATTTGTAGGCGGCTATCCCGGTTTCATTCGCTAATTTGTGCGTAATGCAACAATCCTTTCATATTAAACTTGTAGGCTAATTCAGAGTCTATGGACGCCGAATTGAGACAAGTCGCTAATGGTTTTGACTATAAGGTCCGTTCATTTGACAAATACGACATCAACGGGTATCGCTTTCGTACCTATGGCAAAGAGCTATCTATGGCCGACCGAAAGTCTACAAATTGTTGTGTATCTGCTATCGGCGAAGGAGGTACCGAGTATTATGGGAGAGTTGAAGCAATTTATGAACTTCTATTCTATGGTGAAAACCCACCGAATGTCGTAGTCTTCAAATGTTATTGGTTTCAGCCGAAGGAGACTAGAAGAACTCATGAACATATAGGGCTAGTTGAAATCAACCAAAGCACCCATTTAGATGTTCCTGATGTCTATATTACGGCTCAACAGGCGACCCAAGTATTCTATCTACCGTGGGCCTGCCAAACTAATCCAAATCTGAAAGGTTGGGATGTCGTTTATGAAGTGCCGCCACGTGCTAGACTATCCCCCCCAAAGGAAGAGGATTATGAACCTCACATTAACCCAGACACATATGAAGGAGATTTCTTCCAAGAGACACGTCTTTCCAAAAAGCATTTCAAGAACCGCTATACTTCACCCCAAAACATTGAAGTAGACAGCGACAGTGAATCCGACATCACCCCAGAGGAGGAACAAGAAGAGCCGGAACAAGAAGAGGTTACTGCTGCGGATGACCTGTCATTGCTTGACCGATTACGTCAAGGTGGCCTTGCACATGTTGATGCCACTGAACCCTATGAGCCCGTCATTGATTATAGTGATGATGATGATTATGCATTTATTGATGATACTGATCGAGATTATTAGTAGTTTCAGGTATTAAATTTTTTAATGTTGTACTTGATGATGATACACTTAAGTGATACACATATTATTATTCATGTCGGTCTTTTTTTATGTTGTACTAATTTCGTTTACTGTTTGTCATGGCAGGTGTTGAAAGATGGTGGGCGCTGGTCGGGAGCGCGCCAAGGCCCCTTCTTCCTCGGCGTGTGGTCTGAGGTCTTCGATTCCAGACATACCTCTTCGCCGAGCGTTGCTGGACAGTATGTCCACACCGCCGGGCCCTTCTTCTTCCACCGCGGTGCCCAGCAGGGGACGAGGTAGGAAGAGAGGAGGTGGGGCACGTGGTCGCGGGAGAGGAGGTAGGGTGACTGCTAGGCCGCCTTCCTCGCCGCCACCCCCAGCTGTTTCACCCGAGCACGTGACTGCTAGGGTGGACTCGTCCGAGGAGGAGGCTACACGGACTCCGGTCCACGAGCCTCCGGTCCACGGGTCTTGGGCCCACGAGCCTCGGGTCGACTGGCCTTCGGCCCACGAGAGTTCGGCCCACGAGACCCCGGAGGAGCACACGTCCGGATGGGGTACCTGGCCGGATCAGCCCGAGGAGCCGAGTGGCCATGCTGATGATGGCGGGGAGCCGACTGATCTTGAGGAGGAGGGTGGCACCGTCTACCAGCGTGGTGCTACACGGCTCCCATCCGTGCCGGCGACCCGCGAGCAGAGGTGGTTGATCTTCCCTGATGGGGAGAGGTACGTAAGTGCATTTAATATTTTTGTACCTTCTGCATTCACGTTTCTTCAAATAACTAATGCGTTGGCCTTGTCATGCTGCAGGGGTTGGGACCACCATCATAGTGACCGCCGGCCCAACTCCGTCCTTGGAGTTCTTTGCCGGCAAAACTTCCCGGGGTTTGTCACGTTGCCTGGTGAGGGTCGGCTTCCAGAGCTTGGGTTGAGCTGGGAGCACTACGTGGCTGCCCCGGCCCTGCCGGATGTCATTATCGACGGTGTCGTGTGTGACACGAGGGCAGACATGGTGATCAGGACGTTCTGGGTAATTTCTCCTTTACACATTTCAAAATCTTCAACTAGCTAGTTATTAATTGTACTAATCAATATTGTCTCATTTGATTGCAGACATTCTACAGGTGTGAGGAGGGATACGAGGAGGACTGCGCAAATGTTATCCAGAACATCTGCAAGCGCCTACTCTAGAACTTACGGCACGAGGCTCGGGTGCAGGTTGTTCGAGACTACTACGCCTTGCGTGGTATCAAGAAGACCAAGCCGGCGTGCCGCGATAAGTTCCTGAGTAAGGAGCAGTACATGAAGGTAATTCTTAAGGCCTTCTACTTAAGTTCCTTCATTTAGTAATTCTTAGCCGTAGCGCTCAAGTTTCTATTTGCTAACTTAGGCGCCTCCGAGATGGTGTGCGGATCGGATGGATTGTTGGGAGGTGTTGGTCGATGAGTGGTGCTCACAAGAATGGCTAGCCCTCCACAACCAGGCCAAGGACAAACGTGCCCAAATGGAAGGTGTGCCACACCATCAAGGCAGCTCCAACTTATATCAGTTCGGGCGCAACTGGGTATGTGGTTTGCTTCATGATTCATGCAATTCATTCATCATGCTAGCTTGAGCCCTTTAATTACTAATTTTCATTGTTTCTCTCTTTCAGGCACGCCACAATAAGGCGGATAAGGTGCCAGAGGTGTACGACCTGTATGCCATGGCCCACACTGGCTCTTACAAGAAAGTCAAGGCTTTCTCTCAGTCTGACCTCGATGATGCAAACAACTTCACCAACATCTCCTCCCACAACAAGCTCGTGAGATATAGAGATGAGGGGAAGGCGAGGAAAGGGGAGGACTTTAACCCGAGCCAGGGTCCCATTGATCCAGAGCTGGTGATGATATCTGGTGGCGGGAGGTCCCATGGCTCCATAGCCATTGGAGATGGACTTATCCGTTGTCCTAGCACTCTCCCGGAGATCAAGGCGCGCCAGTCGAGCTCCGCTCCTGAGATAAGGCCTCGTGAACGGCCAGTGCAACTCGCCATCAAGGTTAGTGATACGTACTCAGTTATCTTTCTCCATTACATTGTGTGCCCTTCCATCAATGATTACAAATGGTCATGTGAGTGGTGTTGCAGGCTGCTTTACAGACTGAGAGAGATAGAACGGAGAAACTTCTGGCGGAGGCGGCGGAGAGGCAGCGGGAGATGGAGGAGAGGACGAGAAAGATGATGGAGGAGGAGAGGGCACGGAATGACATGCAGGCAAGGGCCATGTACGAGCTCCTTGTGGTAAGTTTCTTCTGCAGATTACTTGCTAGTCTTAACATTTGAGTCCCATTACTAACTAGTATGACTCTGTTCTGAAAACCAAATGTGCAGTCTGTGTGCGAGAAGTCCGGTCAGCCCGCTCCGCCGATGCCAGTGATTGCTCCTGGGAGCACGGTGAGTTTAGTTTGAATGGACATTACTTGGTAGTCTTAACATTTGAGTGTCGTAATGCTAACGAGACATTGGAAATGATCTTTGGTGCAGCTTAACTCCAGAAACGCATCGCACGATCCTTCTCCAGGTAGCGGCACTAGCCACCCCGCTCCTACACCTCCCTGATCACGGTAAGTTTCTCTAGTGTTTTGCTTAACAAATGCATAAAGACCTAGACTTAGCTTTATTTCCTCCAATATGCTTACCATAATGACCTAGAGTTAGCTTATTTTCCTCCAAAATGACCCATTTTACCTAGGTTAGCTTATAAATGATGCAGTTCATCCAAGTTAGCTCAAAAATGACCCATTTTACCTACATTAGCTCCTAAATGATCCATTTTACCTACGTTAGCTTTAAAATGGCCCATTTCACCTAGGTTAACTCCAAAATGACCCATCTTACCTAGGTTATCTCATAAACGATCCATTTCAACTAATTTAGCTCATAAACGATCCATTTGACCTAAGTGAGCTAAAAAACGATCCATTTCACCTAAATTAGCTCTTAAATGATCCATTTCACCTAAGTTAGCTCAAAAAGATCCATTTCAACTAAATTAGCTCTAAAATGACCCATTTTACGTAGATGAGCTCCTAAATGATCCATTTTACCTACGTTAGCTTTAAAATGACCCATTTCACCTAGGTTAGCTCCAAAATGACCCATTTCACCTAGGTTAGCTCCAAAATGACCCATTTCACCTTACTTAGCTCAAAAACGATGCCCTTCACCTTAGTTAGCTCATAAACGACCCATTTCAACTAAGTTAGCTCATAAATGATCCATTTCAACTAAGTTAGCTCATAAACAACCCATTTCAACTTAGTTAGCTCATATATGATCCATTTCACCTAAGTTAGCTCATAAATGACACATACTTCCTATTCTAGTCTTCTTCTTGTTCTAGTCTTCTTCTTGTTCTAGTCACCTATTTCTAACTTTCTTATTTACCATTTTGCAGATTTCATTCACTTGATGGAAGCTAGCTTGCTATGATGGAGTGCTTGCTTTTCCTTTGATGAAACTTTGCATTGTATCTAGCTTGCTATCTTCATGACACTTTGCATTGTAATATATATATGGATGGAACAATGTGTATGGATGGAACTTCCTTATGTATGAACAATGTGTATGGATGAAACTGATGTGATATGTGATATGAAACTTATGTGCTAGATATGTGTTGGATATGTGCTGGATATGAAACTTATATATGTGATATGTGCTGCAAATTGTGGGATTTAATAAAAAACAGAAAAAACAGACAATATGCAGGCTCTTTGCCGTCTGCCACCGACGGCAAAGAGCTCTTTGCCGTCTGCCGCGGACGGCAAAGAAGCCACGTGGCAGCCAACTGTGCTTCCTGGGAGCTGACCCATTTGGTCAGTTTACCTACAGTGGCAGACGACAAAGACTTTGCCGTCCGTGGCAGACGGCAAAGAACCTGCACTTTGCCATCAGTGGCAGACGGCAAAGAACCTGCCATCTAGTGACGTGTAGATGACATCATAAGGCGGACGGCAAAGACCAAAGGCTCTTTGCCGTCCGCGGCGGACGGCAAAGGTCTGCCGTTAGCCACTTAACGGACTGACAGCGCAATTATTGCCGTCCGCCCTCTTTGCCGTCCGCCGCGGACGGCAAAGAGCCTTTGCCGTCCGCCGCCAGGAAGCAGACGACAAAGCAGCTGTTTACCGTAGCCTTCTTTGCCGGAGCCTTTTGCCGTCCGCCTTTCGAGCCTTTGCCGTCCGCCATGGCAGACGGCAAAGTAGCTGTTTCCTGTAGTGGCACTGCCGTTTAGGTCATATTGGTGTAAAGCGCATGAAGAAACTCCATGCTGATGGGCTTTTGGAATCACTTGATGCTTGTGAACCATGCCTCATGGGCAAGATGACTAAGACTCCGTTCTCCGGAACAATGGAGCGAACAACTGACTTATAGGAAATAATACATACTGATGTATGCGGTCTAATGAGTGTTGAGTCTCACGGCGGGTATCGTTATTTTCTGACCTTCGCAGATGATTTGAGCAGATATGGGGATATCTACTTGATGGAACATAAGTCTGAAACATTTGAAAAGTTCAAAGAATTTCGGAGTGAAGTGGAAAATCATCGTAACAAGAAAATAAAGTTTCTATGATCTGATCGCGGAGACGAATATTTGACTTACGAGTTTGTTCTTCATTTGAAACAATGTAGAATAGTTTCATAACTCACGCCACCTGGAACACCACAGCGTAATGGTGTGTCCGAACGTCACAACCGTACTTTATTAGATATGGTGCGATTTATGATGTCTCTTACCGATTTACCACTATCGTTTTGGGGGTATGCATTAGAGACAGCTGCATTCACGTTAAATAGGGCACCATCTAAATCCGTTGAGGCGACACCATATGAACTGTGGTTTAGCAAGAAACCTAAGCTATTGTTTCTTGAACTTTGTGGCTATGATGCTTATGTGAAAAAGTTTCAACCTGATAAGCTCGAACCCAAATCGGAGAAGTGCGTCTTCATAGGATACCCAAAAAGAAACTGTTGGGTACACGTTCTATCACAGACCCGAAGGCAAGATCTTTGTTGCTAAGAGTGGATCCTTTCTAGAGAAGGAGTTTCTCTCGAAAGAAGTGAGTGCGAGGAAAGTAGAACTTGATGAGGTAATTGTACCTGCTCCCTTATTGGAAATTAGTTCATCACAAAAATCAGTTCCAGTGGTTCCTACACCAATTAGTGAGGAAGGTAATGATGATGATCAATGAAACTTCTGATCAAGTTACTACCGAATCTCGTAGGTCAACCAGAGTAAGATCCGCACCAGAGTGGTATGATACGTCTCCGTCGTATCTACTTTTCCAAACACTTTTCCCCTTGTTTTGGACTCTAACTTGCATGATTTGAATGGAACTAACCCGGACTAACGCTGTTTTGAGCAGAATTGCCATGGTGTTATTTTTGTGCAGAAACAAAAGTTCTCGGAATGACCCGAAACTTCACGGAGATTATTTTTGGAAATAATAAAAAATACTGGCGAAAGAATCAAGGCCAGGGGGCCCACACCCTGTCCACGATGGTGGGGGCGCGCCTACCCCCCTGGGCGCGCCCCCCTACCTTGTGGGCCCCCTGGTGCTCCACCGACCTCAACTCCAACTCCATATATTCACGTTCGAGGAGAAAAAAATCAGGGAGAAGGATTCATCGCGTTTTACGATACGAAGCCGCCGCCAAGCCCTAAACTCTCTCGGGAGGGCTGATCTGGAGTCCGTTCGGGGCTCCGGAGAGGGGGATCCGTCGCCGTCGTCATCATCAACCATCCTCCATCACCAATTTCATGATGCTCACCGCCGTGCGTGAGTACTTCCATCGTAGGCTTGCTGGACGGTGATGGGTTGGATGAGATTTATCATGTAATCGAGTTAGTTTTGTTAGGGTTTGATCCCTAGTATCCACTATGTTCTGAGATTGATGTTGCTATGACTTTGCCATGCTTAATGCTTGTCACTAGGGCCCGAGTGCCATGATTTCAGATCTGAACCTATTATGTTTTCATGAATATATGTGAGTTCTTGATCCTATCTTGCAAGTCAATAGTCACCTACTATATGTTATGATCCGGCAACCCCGAAGTGACAATAATCGGGACCACTCCCGGTGATGACCATAGTTTGAGGATTTCATGTATTCACTATGTGTTAATGCTTTGGTCCGGTGCTCTATTAAAAGGAAGCCTTAATATCCCTTATTTTCCACTAGGACCCCGCTGCCACGGGAGGGTAGGACAAAAGATGTCATGCAAGTTCTTTCCCATAAGCACGTATGACTATATTCGGAATACATGCCTACATTACATTGATGAATTGGAGCTAGTTCTGTGTCACCCTATATTATAACTGTTGCATGAATAATCGCATCCGGCATAATTCTCCATCACCGATCCAATGCCTACGAGTTTTTCACATATTGTTCCGTACTTTTCCGTTGCCACTGTTACAATTACTACAAAACTACTACTGTTACTTTTGCTACCGTTATCGCTACTATCATACTACTTTGCTACTAAATAATTTGCTGCAGATATTAAGTTATCCAGGTGTGGTTGAATTGACAACTCAACTGCTAATACTTGAGAATATTCTTTGGCTCCCCTTGTGTTGAATCAATAAATTTGGGTTGAATACTCTACCCTCGAATACTGTTGCGATCCCCTATACTTGTGGGTTATCATGGTACAGTAATCCTGTTCTGGAGGTCATGTTACTTGACCATGACGAACCTACGAACTATGAGGAAGCGATGATGAGCCCAGATTCCGCGAAATGGCTTGAGGCCATAAATCTGAGACGGGATCCATCTATGAGAACAAAGTGTGGACTTTGGTTGACTTGCCCGATGATCGGCGAGCCATTGAGAATAAATGGATCTTCAAGAGGAAGATGGACGATGATAGTAGTGTTACTATCTTCAAAGCTCGAATTGTCGCAAAAAGTTTTCGACAAGTTCAAGGTGTTGACTACGATAAGATTTACTCACTCGTAGCGATCCTAAGTCTGCCCGAATCATGTTAGCAATTGCTGCATTTTATGAAATTTGGCAAATGGATGTCAAAACTGCATTCCTTAATGGATTTCTTATAGAAGAGTTGTATATGATATAACAAGAAGGTTTTGTCAATCCTAAAGGTGCTAACAAAGTGAGCAAGCTCCAGCGATCCATCTATGGACTGGTGCAAGCATCTTGGAGTTGGAATATATGTTTTGATGAGTTGATTAAAGCATATAGTTTTATACAGACTTGCGGTGAAGCCTGTATTTACAAGAAAGTGAGTGGGAGCACTAAAACCTTTTTGATAAGTATATGACATATTGATGATCGGAAATGATGTAGAATTTTCTGGAAAGCATAAAGGAGTGTTTGAAAGGAGTTTTTCAAAGAAAGACCTCGGTGAAGCTGCTTACATATTGGGCATCAAGATCTATAGAGATAGATCAGGACGCTTGATAAATTTTTTCAATGAGTACATACCTTGACAAGTTTTTGAAGTAGTTCAAAATGGAACAGTCAATGAAGGAGTTCTTGCCTGTATTTGCAGGGTGTGAAGTTGAGGAAAGACTCAAAACCCGACCAGGGAAGAAAATAGAAAGAGAATGAAAAGTCATTCCCTACGCATCAGTCATAGGTTCTATAAAGTATGATGTGCTGTGTACCAGACCTACTGTGCACCTCACTATGATTTTGGCAAGAGGGTTGTCGGTGTCAAAACCGGCGGATCTCGGGTAGGGGGGTCCCGAACTGTGCGTCTAGGATCGATGGTAACAGGAGACGGGGGACACGATGTTTACCCAGGTTCGGGCCCTCTCTATGTAGGTAATACCCTACTTCCTGCTTGATTGATCTTGATGAATATGAGTGTTACAAGAGTTGATCTACCACGAGATCGTAATGGCTAAACCCTAGAAGTCTAGCCTATGTGTATATGGTAATGAATGTGTCCTATCCGGACCATGCTCTCCGGTTTATATAGACACCGGAGAGATCTAGGGTTACATGGGGTCGGTTACATAAGAAGGAATCTTCATAGTTGGTCGCCTAGCTTGCCTTCCACGCCTAAGAAAGTCCAATGCGGACACGGATATAGTCTACGGTCTTCGTATCTTCACGGCCCATCAGTCCGGCCCATGGATATCAGGCCGGACGCCCGAGAACCCCTTAATCCGGGACTCCCTCAGTAGCCCCTGAACCAGTCTTGAATAGCGAGGTGTTCGGCACACATATTGTCTTCGGCATTGCAAGGCGGGTTCCTCCTTCGATGATCTCGAAGTAATGTATTCGGCCATTGATCCAATGTCGCCTCCTTGGCTTCTGCGCGTTTTAAATAATCTTCGCCCTCCACGTGTTGAGCGAATGTGGAAAGTCAGGGTATTTTTGTGAATAACACCCCGTCTACGCAAGGAAGAGTGCCTATTTAAAGAGATTGGATCCTAGATCCATTCAGCGCTACGCAGAAGAAATCCCCAGAGACCGCTTAGGAGAGACCATTCCAGCATGGCCAGTGTTCCCAGCTCCTCCGCTCGTCCCGGCCCAGAGAAAGGCGAGTGGGACAGGTGTTCTGTGTCTCATAGCCAATTGACGAAGTTGCAAACGCAGGGATTCCTTCCCCCTGCAGATCTAGTCCCTGTTCGAACGGGGCTAGCTTCCTTCAATGAGGGGACTCAGGCAGAGGACTTCCCCAATTCGTCCGGGGGAGAGCGAGTGTGTTTTGTCCCCTACCTGCTAAGAGGCGTTGGATTTCCAATCCATCCGTTCCTCCGAGGGCTTCTGGAGTACTAGGGCCTCCAGCTGCACAACTTCACTCCGGCCTCTATTCTGCACATTGCGGGTTACGTCGCTTTGTGTGAACTATTCCTGGGCGTCGAGGCTCATTTCGAGTTGTGGAGGAAGTTATTCTGTCTCGTCCCGCACAATCATGAAGGGTCAATATTTGAGGTGGGCTGAGCCGAAGTGTGGCGCGTCGCTGATACCGGATATCCATCCGGCACACCAAGGAAGGCACCAGATGGATGGCCCTCCGAATGGTTCTATATTGAGGACGTCCTGCTTCCCGACCCGGTTCGAAAGGGTCTTCCTGAATTTGCGGACGTCCCGCTGAAGAAACACCATAGTTGGTGTCCCCGGAGTCTTGAAGAAGAAGACGGCGCGGAGGTTCGTCAGCTGATGAGCAAGATAAAAGAGCTCGCTCAGTCCGGGCTCACAGTAATGGAGGTTATGGTGATCTCCATAGCGCGAGGGGTTCAGCCGCTCCAATACACAGGGCTTCCCATGTGGCACTATAATGGGGAGGATGACGCCTCTCGCTGTGGCCGGAAAGGTCCGGATACCCCTACCACCTTGGATAAGATATTAGCCGAACTGTTCAAAGGGGAGGAAAAGGAATTTCTTCGCATCAAGCTTAGAGACGGGTACTCTATGTATAACCCTCCCAGTTGGGTAAGGCCCAACCCCTCTGTTTTTTCTCCTTCCATCTCCGAATTGCCTTTGATAAATTTCTAGTTTGTTTCCTTATGACAACACTGGCGAAAGGTCATCGAGGGATTTCATAGTCCCGCCCCACAGCCGGAGGACCACAACCGAGAGCTTGATCCCGGGTTTGAAGAGGATCCGGATATATTTGTGGTGCTCGCGGAGGGGGTGTTTCACCAGACGAGCTATGATGGCACAGAAGTGGCCATCATCGCCGACTACCCCGGTCTTCTTCCTGCTTCACAGGTAAGTAATCAAGAAACACCTTTTCTGAAACGGCGCTCTTACTCTGCCTCACCCACCGCATTGTCGCGCGGTCTACGGGGGAGGCGTTCAACGATACCGAGGAAATCGGTTCCTGCGTAGGGCAGGCTTTCGAAGAGGCGGTCCGGTGAAGGCACCACCGGGGCCTCATCGAGGAGGTACGGATAAATATATTTTTCAGTGGCCGTATCCGACTATGACCTATGCGCTTGTTTGATTGCAGGAAAAAGGTTCGCCGAACTGTGTCCGGGGGTCCGGCCGGCCACGCTCCCAACAACCAAGATTTAGATCCAGTCGGGGAGACGGGGGCCGATGTAAGAACAAAGCCGCACTCTTCGGCCGAGGGTTCAGACAATATGTCTGTTACCAACTCGGAAGTAGAGAGCGCCATGAATCATCGGCGCTGCAGGGCTGTTTTACAAGACCCGAAGTTCTCGGACGAGGCATTTAGTGCCTTTAGCTCGGGCGACGCATACATCCGAGCTGCTCGGGACGGGCTTAGAAAAACCGCGAGGCAATATCTGACAGATGTGCAGGTAAGTTTTCTTTGTCAAAAAAGGATAGCCATATACCCGTAGGCCCCAAGACTGAAAGCAGTTGGCACAACTGATTTAAGGATCGTTGAACAACCAGGTCCTCGCGGAGAAGAATGGTCTGCTAGCCCAAGAGCTGGAGCAGTGTCGGGCGCAGCTAAAAGCTGCTACCGCCGAACTGGGAGACTTGAAGAAGTCGTCCTCTAGTATTGTTCCCTTCCACCAAGGAACAATAATTGTGTACCCACTGTGCTAATGTTGCTGCTGATGTCGCATAATAGGGCCGTCTGATCAACTTGAAGAGAAGCTGAAGGTCACCCAAGAGGGAGAGAGAGAGGCGAAAAGGCAACATGCCACAGGCGAGCGTGTGCTGACCCGCGTCAGAGATGAGAAAAACAAGCTGCAGGATTCCAACACTGCATTGGGTGAAGAGTTGAAAGATGTTCGAGCCCAGCTAGCCGCTTCCGTGAAGGAGAACAAAGAACTGCGGGGCGGTATCTTCAGTATGTGGCCGAACTATTTGTAAATCAGCTCAGAGATAAATGAGACTGATATAGTCATGTTTGCAGGTGTACTGACGGGTCGTCCTGAAGAGGAGGCGTCCGGATCATCAAGTGATCTGCTGCAGAGGCAGTCAGAAGTGCACGAGCATGCTCGGCTAGCCATACGTAGTGTGGCTAAGGCCTTATGGCCGTCCGACTCCCCTCCGGGGAGTATGGAGGAGCTCGTAGAGCTGTTCAAGGGAGCACGGCGGCGTATCCGACTATGGAAGATATCGGCCTGCCGAGAAGGTGCGCAGAAAGCTTGGGCCATGGTGAAAACGTGATATACCAAGCTGGACCCGAATCACATGGTCAGGGTCGGACCACTAGGGTCAAATGGGGAAGAAATTCCCGTTAGTTTAGTATATGACCAAGTAGAGGTGGCCGCAAAATATTCCCAACAGGATTGTAAGCTAGACTGCCTATTAGATGGTATAGAGGAGGAAGTGTTTGAGTCCAAGTGACTATGTACTTTCCTCACCATGTGGAATTCTAGTTGAATTGTATATCATTTGGCATGGCAGACCTTTTCGCTTCAACCTCCAGACCCGAAGGTGCGGAGTGTTTCCGAATACCGTTATAGTCGAACATGCCGGGGTATGCGTGGAAAACTAAGCGTAGGGGTCATAGTTGCTTGAACAGACAAGTTGTATCCGGCTAGTTATATTATATTACATTGAGAGTGTAAGAAACATCTTCCAGGGAGAATAGTTCCGTTAAGGGTTCCTTTCCCTGGGTGTGCATGCATTAGTAGACATGTCCGAATTATGGTGTAAGGATCACAATGTTTAGTTTCTGGGGGTTCACAATAGAGTGAGTACAAAGAATATTTTTCATCCACCGACCGAATATTCCCTTAAGAACGCTAGCTTTCGGCTTCTCCCAGTCTGAGGTACACATCCGGATGACCCGGCAGTAACAATCGGAGAGGTGCTCCCTTTACCACCTAGCCGAACAATCGGGAATGTAGGGGTAAGCACAGGAGCCAGGCAACCCAGCTTGGCCAAAACTTAAGTCATGTCGATGAATATAATGGTGAAGAAAAGACATACGGGAAGAACACGTATGTATGATGAGCTTGATGCTCGGAAAATAGTATTAACAAGCTTCTGTTAAAGAAGCCCCCAGGTATGATGGGCGTACATATGTAAAAATGTGTACGTCAGCAGTGTTCGGTCGAGCCGAATGAGAGCTTTAAGGCGAAAAGAAGAATTGTGTAAAAGGGAGAAAAAGTAATGGAAACTACAGGGGAGAAGGAGACTAACAAAGAGTTCAGCGCTAGGCATAGAACCTTTGGAGTCTGGCCGCGTTCCAGGGGTTCGGCTCTAGGCGATTGTCTGATGCGTCACGAAGATGGTATGGTCCTCCGGTAAGAACTTCGCCAATTATGAAGGGACCCTCCCATTTGGGCTTGAGTTTGTCCTTTTTCTTCTCCGGCAAGAGTAGAACGAGTTCGCCAACATTGTAAGTCTTGGCCCGTACTTCTCTGCTTTGATATCTTCGAGCCTGCTGCTGATAAAATGCTGAACGGGCTTTGGCGACATCGCGCTCCTCCTCCAGGGCGTCTAGGCTGTCCTGCCGATCCAACTCGGCCTCTTTCTCTTCGTACATACGCACTCGAGGTGAGTCATGTATAATATTGCAGGGCAATACGGCCTCTGCACCATACACCATGAAGAAAGGTGTGTATCCGGTAGTACGGTTGGGCGTGGTCCGTAGCCCCCAGAGTACGGAGTCAAGCTCCTCGACCCAGTGTTTGTCTGATTCTTTCAAAGACCGCACTATCCTGGGTTTGATGCCGCTCATAATAAGACCGTTAGCTCACTCGACTTGACCGTTTGTTTGCGGGTGGTAGACAGAGGCGTAATCGAGCCTAATGCCTAGATTAGCACACCAGGTTTTCACCTCATCAGCTGTGAAATTGGAACCGTTATCAGTGATGATGTTGTGCGGTACACCATAACGGTGCACCACATCGGATATAAATGCAATCACCGGTCCGGACTCGGCCGTTTTAACTGGTCTAGCCTCTATCCACTTGGTGAATTTGTCCACCATGAACAGCAGCTATTTTTTCGTATGGCTTCCCCCTTTAAGGGGTCCAACCATGTCAAAGCCCCAGACCGCAAAGGGCCATGTAATGGGGATTGTTTGTAGGGCGGTTGGGGGCATATGGTTTTGGTTGGCGAAGAGTTGGCATCCAACGCAGTGCTGGACAAGGCCCTGTGCGTCTGCCCGGGCCGTAGGCCAATAAAATCCTGTCCGGAAGGGCTTGCTGACAAGTGCCCGGGCTGCGGCGTGGTGCCCACCGAGACCGGCGTGAATTTCTGCCAAGAGTTGCCGCCCCTCCTCCTCAGGGATACACCTTTGAAGGACTCCGGTGGTGCTTTTCTTGTAGAGCTCTCCCTCGTGAACTTTATAGGCCTTCGAACGCCGGAGATGCGGCGAGCCTCGTTCTGATCTTCTGGGAGCTCCTCCCTATTAAGGTAGGCCAAGAATGGTTCGGTCCATGGGGCAATTACTGCCATGATGAGGTGGGCCGATGGTGTTATTTCGGTGGCTGCGCCTCCGATGATGTCGGCGTGTTCGCTATCTGTGTTTGTGTTTGGAACGGGATTGTCGTTGCTGTCTCCCCCTTGCCATACCACAGATGGCTTAAAGAGCCTTTCGAGGAAGATGTTAGGTGGGATGGGGTCGCGCTTTGCGCCGATGCGAGCAAGGACGTCCGCCGCCTGATTACTTTCGCGGGCGACGTGATGAAATTCGAGCCCCTCGAATCGAGCCGACATCTTCAAGACGGCATTGCGATAAGCTGCCATCTTTGGATATTTGGCATCAAAGTCTCCATTAATTTGGGATATTGCGAGGTTTGAGTCCCCGCGCACCTCCAGGCGTTGTGTGCCCATTGATACGGCCATCCGAAGGCCATGTAGCAAGGCCTCATATTCGGCTGCGTTGTTGGAGTCTGTGTATAATATTTGGAGTACGTACTGGATGATATCTCCTGTGGGGGACGTTAATACGACGCCCGCCCAGCCCTGCCAACATTTTGGAGCCGTCAAAATGCATCACCCAGTTGGAATATGCGCCGTACTCTTTAGGGAGTTTGGCCTCTGTCCATTCGGCGACGAAGTCAGCCAGTACCTGGGATTTGATGGCTCGACGTGGTTTGTACGTGATGTCGAATGGCAGGAGCTCAATGGCCCATTTTGCAATCCGGCCCGTTGCATCCCGGTTGTTGATTATATCATTGATGGGCACTTCAAAAGCCACCCTGATCGAGCACTCCTGAAAGTAGTGTCGCAATTTTCGAGATGCCATGAAGACTGCATATGCTATCTTTTGATAGTGAGGGTACCGGGATTTGCATGGTGTGAGGACGGTGGATACGTAGTATACCGGCTTTTGGAACGGAAATTTGTGTCCGTCCTGTTCTCGTTCGACGACGAGCACGGCGCTCACCACTTGATCTGTTGCCGATATGTATAGCAACATGGGTTCGCCTGCGTTTGGTGCACCCAGGATTGGATTGCTTCCTAGGAGGGTCTTTATTTCCTCCAGTCCGGCAGTCGCCGCGTCTGTCCATTCGAAGTTATCCGTGCGCCGTAAGAGGCAATTGATTGGGAGTGCCTTTTCTCCTAGTCTGGAGATAAAGCGGCTTAGTGCTGCCACACATCCTGCCAGTTTTTGGACCTGTTTGAGGTCTGTGGGTGCAGCTAACTGTGACAGAGCTCGGATTTTAGCTGGATTTGCTTCGATTCCTCTATTGGAAACTATGAAGCCCAACAGTTTTCCAGCGGGGACGCCGAAGACACACTTCTCCGGGTTGAGCTTAATGTCATATGCCCGGAGGTTGTCAAACGTGAGACGTAAGTCGTCTATTAGTGTTTCGACGTGCCTAGTCTTAATGACGACGTCATCAACGTAAGCTTCTACCATTTTTCCAATCTCTTTCTCTAGGCATGTTTGGATCATGCGTTGGTATGTCGCGCCGGCGTTCTCGAGCCCGAAGGGCATAGTATTGAAGCAGAATGGCCCGTATGGGGTAATAAATGCTGTTGCAGCTTGATCGGATTCCTTCATTTTGATTTGATGGTATCCGGAATATGCATCGAGGAAACACAGTGAGTTGTGTCCTGCGGTGGCGTCAATGATTTGATCAATGCGGGGAAGGGGAAAAGGATCCTTAGGGCAAGCCTTGTTGAGATCCTTGAAATCGACAGACAGGCGCCAGGATTTATCTTTGTTTGGTACCATCACCAGGTTTGCCAGCCAGTCCGGATGCTTGATTTCTCTAATGAATCCGGCCTCAATGAGCTTGGCCAGCTCCTCCCCCATGGCTTGTCGCTTGGGTTCGGAAAAGCGTCGCAGTGTTTGCTTGACTGGTTTAAATCCCTTTAATATGTTGAGGCTATGTTCAGCCAACTTGCGTGGGATCCCTGGGATATCTGAAGGGTGCCAGGCAAATATGTCCCAGTTTTCGCGCAAGAACTCTCATAGTGCGGCGTCAACTTTTGGTGTTAGTTGAGCTCCGATAGATGCTGTCTTCTTGGGGTCCGTTGGGTTGACCTAGAATTTGACTATTTCTTCTACTGGTTTGAATGAGGTGGATTTGGGGCGTTTGTCGAGGATCACGTCGTCCCTGTCCACTGTGGAGCATAGTGCAGTTAATTCTTCGGCCGAGGGCTTCGGATAGCGCTTCCAGGGCCAGGGATGCGGTTTTGTTTTCAGCGCGGAGTGCTATGTCCGGATCACTAACGAGAGTGATTATACCATTTGGTCCGGGCAATTTGAGCTTCATATATCCGTAGTGAGGTATAGCTTGGAAGCGTGTGAAAGCATCCCGCCCCAATAAGGTGTGATATCTGCTACTGAAAGGGGCCACTTGGAAGGTTATTTCTTTGGACCGATAGTTCTCCGGCGTGTCGAATACCACGTCAAGTGTGATTTTGCCCGCGCACCGCGCCTCCCGTCTAGAAATAATTCCCCGGAAGGTTGTGTTACTTTGTTTGATGCGGCTCCTGTCTATTTCCTTTTTGTGGAGTGTGTCCTCATAAATGAGATTTAGTCCGCTGCCACCGTCCATGAGGACCTTGGTGAGTCGAAACCCATCCACGATGGGGCTAAGGACTAACGCGGTTGGTGCTCGTACTGTTCTGTACTTTGGTTCATCACCGGTGTTGAATGTTATGGCCGTGTCGTTCCATGGGTTTATTACAGCAATTTGGCAGACTTCGTTGAGCTCGCGAAGTGCCCGTTTTCGCTTGTTATTTGAAGCTAATGTCTCAAAGACTGTCGATACTCTTGGATCGTCATCTTCTGGGGGGTACTGTTCCGGGGCGTCCTTTATAAGGATGTCCTCGCCGCTCTTGGCTACCTGTCGTAGTATCCAACATGCTCTAAGGCTGTGTGTTGCCATGGTATCTGTTGTTGCATGTATTTTTGCATGGGCCATCGAGCCACCCCTCCAGAACGGTGCCGTGCCGTATGGCGGCTTTGTGTTTTTTGACTGTGGGACTGGGCGCGCCACGGGGGTACGCCCTTTTCGCCTGTAGGGGGAGTTGGTTGGGGCTGGTGGTTCCCAGTGAGCTCCCCGAGTTTCCCAGGCACTTTCCATCGCTTAGTACTTTTGTATGATGGTTGCTAAGTCAGCAAATTTCAGTATGCGGCTGCGATTGATGGCGTTGAGGATTCCTCCGCCCGTGCAATTTTTGCAGAACATCGATATTGCATCCTCGTCACGGCAATCTTTTACCTTGTCCTTGACAAGGAGGAATCTGACCCAGAAGTGGTGGACCTTTTCCCAAGACTGCTGTTTTATGCTCATGAGAGCCTCTATGTCCGGATGGGCGAGTGGAATTAAATCCGAACCCCGACCTAACCGATTGTCCGGAACCTGACGACCTTTCGGACTTGACAGTCCGGGTTCCGGAATATCTTCTGATTGTTTGGGACCGCCGTCCGATGCTATGTTCGGAGGGCTGGTTGCACCCATTCACGGGTGAGTATCCGGCTCTTCATGAACGGCGATCCGAACATAGTCCGTCTTCGATATAGAAGAGGACTCGCCGTCCTGCTCTACGACTACCGCAATCTGGTGGGTGACCGGTGGAGTTTTGGTTTCTCCCTGATCGGTTTTTGGCCCGATCTGATCGTAGTCGGTGGCGATTCCCAAAGCGGCGATGCAATCTAGGAGCTCGTTTAAGGATGAGAACTCAACCGGATCCATCTGCTTGGAGTGCTCGGAGTTGATGCGAAGGGGATTTTCGATGGCCCGAGAGGTCATCGTCGGCTCCGCGGCCGAACGGGCGATCATAGTAAAGTCGCCCAGCCGGAGGGTTTGGCCCGGGGCCAAAACTACCCCGGTGGTAATGTTGTCTTTAATGACAAGGCGAGCCATCGAGCCTTCCGTCGACGGCACAGTGGAACTCTCAATGAAAGCACCAATGTCGGTGTCAAACACTACAAAAAAAAGACACTTCCGTGATGATACGTGTTTGTCATAGTAGGTCACTTTTTTGTCATGCATGTAAATCCATGACAAATTTATGATAGAATCAAGATAGTCATACCTGTGCTGTCATAGAAGTGTTCCATGACATTACCAAAATTATCATCACGGAAGTGTCCACTTCCATGACGATAAATCGCGCGTCATAGAAGTGCTTTCGTCAAGGGTGACCGACACATGGCATCCACCGTAACGGAACGCCGTTAAGCTATCGGGTCCGGTTTTGGATCCGATAACCCGTTAATAGCCCCGACCAATGGGGATTTTCCACGTGTAAAATCATCATTGGCTGGAGGAAACACGTGTCGGCTCACCGTTGGGAAAGATGTCATCCACTCATTGGACACAAAGCGCCTATGATACGTCGACACGTGGCACGGCCCAACAGAGGCCCATTCCTGTGAAAAGGCCGGCCCGTTAAACTTGGTCAAAAGGTGGCGGGCCGGCCCATGGCAAGCCTGTTAACGGCCTATTCGCATATAGCCCATTTACAGCCCGCTAACTAGGGCCCGTTTACGGCCTAACCGAATTAGGCCCAGTAGCGTCATCTGGGCCGTCCAATATAATTCCAGCCCGTTTTGACTTCCGGCCCATGTATGGCCCATGACGTCTTTCGGCCCATATGAGGCCCTTATTACTCTCGGCTCATTAACGGCCCGTGGTAAAACTGTCCCGTAATGAACAGTGTATCACTTTATACATATTAACGGCCTGTGGTGAAACTGGCCCGTAATGAACAGTGTATCACTTTATACCCATTAACGGCCCATTATTCCGTTGGGCCGTTTTCCGCCCATGTTATCTTTCGGCCTTCTCGGGGCCCATTTATTCTTGGGCTCATTTCCACATTCGTTTACTTATGGCTCGTTACTGTCATTTTCTGCTTGTGGGCCAAATTCAGCCCGTGGTTACAGTCGGCCCATTAATACGTTGGGCCGTTTTCATAGCGTCATCAAAATACGGCCGATTAACGACGGCCCGTTATGGTCGGCCCAGGAACAGACGATTTCAACTCTAGCCCATTTACGGCCATAATGTGGGCTGTTATTGGCCCATGTTTGGCCAACCGATCATAAGCCCGTAGAAGGCCCATTGATGATACGACCCATAGAAGGACTATTGTGTCTACGGCCCGTATAAGGCCCATTGTTTCTATGCCACGTAGAAGGCCCATTGTTTCTACGGCCCTTAGAAGACCCATTGTTTCTACGGCCCGTAGGAGGCCCATGTTAACTCCAGCCGGTGGGCATCAAAGTTCGCCACCAGTGCAAATATAGGGAACACCCTACACTATACAAAAATGGCTTGCTGTTTTCTTCAGCCGGTGGCTGCACGTTAAGAACAAATTTTTTATCGCACCAAAACAAATTACAACTATAAAACAAAAGGAAGGCTGGCATAAAAGTTAACCGTCTAGCAGATAAATGCACCACCAGAAGTTCAGAAGCTCAGTTCATTTGACCTGACTGTTACGTTTTCATGCTGTATTGTCCGATGGAGCACCATAACCTTTGCCTTCAGTTCTCCTAGACTCCTGAACAACATAGCAAATGTCTGATAGTCTGGTTTCAAAACCATGCATATCTTGACAACATCAAACAATGTCTCTCCTTGTTTCACAAAGGGTCTCTGTTAGGGAATGGACTTGTGTCTGGAGCGCAGATACAACATTGTTTTGAGCTTGCATATCTTGATCATGAGGCAGTTTGGACGAGATTGCCTTAACAACCAACCCAGTATTACGCAGGAACGTGCTTTTGGCACTGTTAGTGGACAGGTACTGACCCACTGCAGCAAGAGCTGACATTGCGGTTATAGTTGCCTCGCCACCTTCAGAAGGTGGCGGTTCCACCATTTTTTCCATAGCTCGCTGAAAAGTTGTGGTTTTACATTAGTAGTACCAGAACAGAAGATATTAAGGAGGCAGCAAAACCAAACAAAATAGCTTTGGTCTATATACATAACTTATTCTGGTGAACCCATGTAAAAAAAGTACATAATAAAACCAGGTTCCAAACATATGACCATGTACCATCGCTAATGTATTGTCTATTTCTTCACATTGTATTGAGGGCTAAGGATAAAGAGACGAAGTTTATAATATAGTAAGCATAGTATGACATCATTCATATCACAAAACAACTAAGAACAGACAAACATGCAATTTTAACGTTGTGTGGGCAAGTCCAGCACGGAACTAGATTACAGGTCAAGATCAAAGGAACATCACTCCTCTCTTTTAAACCTTGTAAGGTGCAATGATACGCTAAGACAATTTTGTATAAAATTGAAAAGAGTAATAGACATTGGCTGTAAACCATGCAGTTCAAGGCACAAGTCAGAGTAAGTAGTAGATAAAAGGCATGAGGATTAAGGACTTACAACAGCGGCTTTGACAGGTGTAGTCATGCCCTTCTTCTTGCTGGTGTGACAGTCCTTGAAGATTTCCACAACATTTGGTTCAGGTACTTTTTGGTCCTTGTGGGCTTTCCTCTGCATTTGCAACAAGTCAATATAGATCTGATAATATGGTACAGCGAAAAGAGTGAAACAACAGCTAATTACAAGAGCCTCGCAGTGTGCAATATAGCTATGAGATCCTGTCGTCTGTTGGAATTTCACTTTCGTACGGTTGGCCTTGTTCTTTGAACAGTTCACCTACAAGAAGATAGATTTGTGTGGCACATGCGTAAATAGGACTTCAACATGTGATCTGATGACATATATATAATGTACCTGATACTTCGGATCGGGCCAGTGTTTAACGAGGCCTCTCTAGTCTTCATCAGATATATTTTCCACTGGAGATGTTTGGGCAAGTTCACTGTTAGCCTTGCCTTCAAAGTGAGTTTTCCTCAAGTTATACCGATACTGTCGCAGAGCAGACTTGAAAACATGGGTGCAAGCTTGTCTGGTTGCATCATCTTGGCTATCCAAGTTGAACCTCATCTGTTGAAAATTATGGGAGTCTCATTATCAGCAACCTAGAAAGTATTGGACAGAGCAAGACCATATTACTAGTTTCCATACATAGCCATACTTACAAATAAATGGTCGAGGAAGGTGTTGAACTGGGTTTCGTCTTTGTCATTCCTGTACTGAATCCATGTTGGGAGGATACGTACATGACACCTAACAGCAACCGCTGCCTCTGATACTAACTTGGCTGACTCTGTAGCATCACGTGACCTTTTTAAAACTGCCTGAAAACGGATCTCCATTCTTCCTCCTCTAGATTTAGTTAACCTATCGAGCATTATCCCTAATGTTTGTTTCCTCTTGCGCCTAGGTGCTAGTCCAACAACAAACATAGGAAGTGTTAGTGTACATCAAACTATGAGACTACATATAAAGAAGCATGCAACTGTAACTTGACTCCAGCAACTACCTTCTTGCTGTTGAAGCTCACAAATTTCATCTGATCTTGCCAACTCATCTTGTGTCAAGAGTGCATCGGAAGTAGTGTCAGGTGGCAAGGGAGCTTGGGAGCGTGCTGCTAGCTGAGTTGACCAACGAGTGAATCGTGCAGCTGGTGGTACTGTGGAAGGTGTTGCAACAACTAGGGTTGTCTCTGCTTGTTTGGTGGCAGCTATTTGTTTCTGTTTGGCTTGTTCTGCAGCTCGTGTAGCATGGAATACCCTGTTGGTACAATTTTCCGCTGGACTTTGACCTTCTATTGCACCATCAGTACCAGCAGAATCTGCAGGATTGTTGCGCTTCCCTTTCCCTGTCGTTCTGTCTTGCTTCCTCTTTCTATGTGCCATGTTAAGTCAAGCCGACAAGAAAAACGAATAACAATTTAGTTCTTCAGAACATATGTACTTTGATGTAAGAACATGGTGTGATAGACAGATATTGTATGTTCTACAAACAGGAACACGTGTCTTATTCACAAGTATAATGTGTAAACTAAGCAGATGCAATTCAACAAAATTAGAAGCAATACAAGCTAGACATCATACATAACATGCAACCACATATAACTGTGCCAAGTTAGAGGGAGCACCTTTGATGGTGCACTAGGGGAGACGTGCTCATCACCAACACAGCTACGTTGAGTGTCTATGCATGTGTTGTCTTGGAAATCATCTTGGGGGGATGGAGGAGTAGAATCTGTAGAGGCCCTCCATTTGGAAGGAGCACCTTCATCCGCTGCCTTGCTAACTTCCTTCCGCTTTATTGATTTTGAATTGTCAAGTAAAACCGACAAGAAAAAGCAATAAAATTCACTCTTCAGAACTCATTCGTGCATGATACTGACAATCACTACTTTGATGTAAGGCAAACACATGATTCCAGGATGGAATAGTACGAAAAACAGGACGGCATGGCATATTCACAACTGTTTGTATAAACTAAGCAGAAACCATTTCACCAAATAAGAAGCAATGCAAGCCAGACACCTAGTGAAAGATGCAACCAATATGACTCTGCCAAGTTAAAAGTGTCCCATCATAAATGGCATTTCAACAAATTAGAAGCAGCGCATGCTATAAATCATATCAAAGATGCAACTAATATCACACTGCATATACTGAAGGTGTCTCGTCATATTGATTTATGCGGGATACAAAAAAACAATAGTTTTATGTGAGGACATGCTTAATAGACAGATGTACTATATACTAAATACAGGAAGGCATGTCACATTAACAGGTATTTGTATAAGCTAAGCAGAATAGCACATGCAGTTTAACCAGATTGGAAGAATTACAATCTAGACACCATATGCAACATGCAACCACATATCATGCTGCCAAGTTAGAGCAAGCACCTGCGATGCTAGTGTAGGGGAAATGCAGTAATCAACTACAGAGCTATGTTCACTATCTTCATCTAGCCTTACTGTTTCTTGAGAATCATGTCGGGAGGCTGACGCTGCATTCTTTAAATGAGGAGTAATCCACTTGCCTGACTTCCTCATCATAAGTGATTGATGAGGCATACACAAGAACATTAGTTTGATGTAAGAACATGGTTAATACACAGATGTACTAGTATGTACCAAAAACAGAAAGGCTTGTCATATTCAAAGGTATAATGTGTAAGCTAAGCAGATGCAATTTAACCAAATTGGGAGCAATACAAGCTAGACATCCGGCTGGAGTGGTGAGCATGATCATCTAGGACCTAAGAGCCTAGTGGGAGGCGGGCTGCTTTGCCACCATCGCGGCTTTTTAGTTGGCTTCCAGGTGATGCCTCTCTTTGCTGGGCTTGTCACTGGCTCGGCCAGTGCCCTGACTAGCTATTTGTCTTCTGGTGCTCACGGAATGGTGGTTCATGTAAAAAATATCTTTCCTTATCTTAATAAAGACCGACTTCGGCCTTTCGAATACAAGCTAGACACCATATGGAACATGCAACCACATATGACACCGCGAAGTTAAAGCAAGCACCTGGGATGGTGGTTCATTGCGAGCGAGGTCATCGACTCCAGAGCTATGTTTACCGTCTCCATCTGCTGACACTGCACCTATTATAACGCTGAAACGTGTCTGGCCTATCCGCGTACGACACTGGAGCGACTTCTCTCTTTTCTTTTTTGCTTCTCTCATAGCAGCAGAGTCTGAAATACCCTTGCATAAAAACACAATAGTGAGAGTATGGGTGAAGTGTCTGCAGAACTAGTGCACTGTAAAAGTAGCAGATAGCAGGTGGCTGGAAAATAAATGACAAGAGATATATGATAGCTCTACAACATTGCCTGGCAAACAAAATTAGATTCTACTCCGTATGATTTTGTAATATATGAGCACAGGGATGGCTGGGAAATGCAGGTACTCCTCCAGCACACCACCACATATGGTCATGTCAAGATAATAGTCGACTGAAAATAAATAGGTTAGTCGATTTTTTTAATGAACCGTCCGATCTATAAGGAACGGGCAGATGGCCTTCGTCTACCTCCCGCCAGTCACTGTTGACGATCTTTCTCGAACCGCCAGCGACCACCGGCCCAGACCCCTGCCTCCGCCGCCCCGCCCTCCCCTCGACCTCACACCACCGCCGTGCTTGGCAGTGCCCCCAGGCCATCCCTTTAATCCTGGCCGACCTCCAGATCAGGCGCCAGTAGCTCTAGGCCCCACGCGCCCCTAAGATAAACGCCGAGGCGCTGCTTCCCCGGCGCAATAGGCGGACTAGCGAATGTTACGTCGGGGAATGCTTCCGTTAATTGGGAATCAACTGACCAGGAATTGAAATTCAGGGGGCGACGGACCTCTAGCTAAGGTGAAATAGTATATGAGGAGAAACCTTGTGCATCGCGAGTTACTAGGAACATCTAGTATCAAGAAGAAGCGGTCAACTAGTGTCTTCTTTGGGATGAATACCGTGCAAGAATACACGTAAGATTTGCACGAATAAGGGAAGAGGAGTACCATTTTCGATTGCCGGTGTGGTCCCCTCCACATGTCGCACCGATCATCTTCTATTTACCGGGGAAACCGATGTTCTGGCAAGTGCATGCTTGGACGAACCCATGGCCAAATTGTTGACTGTGTTGCCGTGGCCGTATGTCGGCGGAGGGGAAGCAGATCCGAGGTGGCGAAGGACGGCGTAGCAGGAACAACTCCGGTGCGGTGGAGGGTGGCGAAGTTGGAGCGGCAGCTGTGAGGCGCAGGACGGCGTGGTTGAACTGGCTCGGGTACGGACGGCTCGGCCTCGGCTTCAACTACTAGTCGTGGAGGGCGTTGCGGTTGAGGTTGTGGTGGACGACGACGTCGGGGTATCGGCTCCGGCGTGATGGAGGAGGGCGGCGATTAATGGGTGGAATGGGGTGGCGGACGGAGGACACCGGGGTTTCGCGGCTGGTGGAGAGGTAGTTTTTGCGCCCATGGAGTACGAATGGGGAATCGGACGGGTGGGCGGGGGGGAGGGGGGAGAACCATGTTTCGGTCTGGGACGCGCTTGTTTTTGGCTTTTTTAAACAGAAGATGTGACGCGCTTGTTTGAAATTTGGGGAAGTATAAACTTTGCCCCCCTCTTAAATTTCGGACCTACTTCGGGTCGGGGGTAGGATGGTAATCCCACGTGTCCCAAATAGTGGGCGGGAGCGATTTCGGCCGCGCGCATGTGTGCTTAGGCGGCCATTGTGTATGAATGTTTTTCGGAGGCGGTTGCGTGGCGTCTAGATGAAGCTACAAACCTACCCCAGTTTAGACCTTTGGACGTCGGGTCGGTAGGTTTCACGGGTCAGAGTTATTAGAAAAGTAATTTCCTTGTACTACCAAACATTGGTCTCACGCGGTTTCGGGCGAGTAGAGGCTCTTTTGGCGCTTCGTTCGAAATTTTGAAACACAAGCATTCACGTTTAGAGTACTCTTGAACTTTGAGGATTGACCTAAATAGATAACGTTAAATTTGACCTTGTATGTTTGAAAACCTCATTAAATTATCCGCTTCTTTTTGAAATTTTTACACTTGAAAATCCTATAACTACGATTATTTTGGAATGGAGGAGCTAAATTAGAATGCTATTATGTACAAAATCAGAGCAAAGATTGGTGCCACCATAATTTAGGTATGATTTACAAACGCCATGATATCAAACTCAAACAATTGAATGGACTTCATGGTGAATTCAATTTTTTGAAACCACCTTAAGTTGAATTCAAATGTATGCTAGTTCATAGGTAGCTATTTATAATGTTCATTGTGTAACTTTCGTATGTATAATGTGCTTTACACACACAACATGAACTATACTCACGTTTATATTCGATTGCTAAAGCGATGCATTGTCTGGAGTTCAAAATACTAACTATGTGGATCAATTGTGTTGAATAATAACATGGACATGCTCAAATTCAATAAAATCTAGATGTCTGATGGATCAATGACCGTTCCTTACGCAAATTGCAAATATCATGATCCCATCCTAATATTTGGATACAATTTATATCTTTAATCAATGTGTACAGCAGTCTTGTACGTGTAGTTTCACTCTCCATCAGTGGTCTCTCACACATGCTCACACACTCTCTCCCGAGGTGTCTTTCTCGCACACATGCTCTCGATATAACCCTCCCTCCCTCTCATAACCATTTATGACTATTTTCACTAACCTTTATCACAAGCACTCTTCCTCTCGCAAGCATACACACACACAATCCTCATTGACCCTTTCTATATACATAGACCTGCCTACGTGTCTCCTGTACGCACATTATCTTTAGGCATGTCTCTCACGCATTGTCTCACACCTCTCTTCCTAATCGACGAGTATGATTCTAGCAGAGCATTCTATAGGATGCCCCTTAAAGTTTGGTTGGATGAATAGTAATATCAGAGATAAAGGGGTTACCTTAGTCCGAGAACCCAGGGTTACAAATCCTAGCCGGCTTTGTCAGTGGACATAGAGTCCTTCACAATTATGCTATCTTTGTCTTGTACGACTAGTCATCCATGGGTCTCCCTAAATGCGTCACGGGCCGACCAATGTGGAGCGGGACGGAACCGAACGAAGGGCCTCACCTCGACGCACCGGACGTCACGCGGTGACACACCCTCTGCCCCCATGTCTTGTTATCTTCTCACACCCACACATACCAACACAGACACCGCACAAAAAAAATATTCTCCTGGTGCCTCTATCCACTCCCCCCTTGCATATACACACTCAAGGGAATCTCTCGCCGTGACATCATATTCGTCTCTCTCTCTCTAGACCACTCTCATTTCTCGTGCTATCTCTCCCACGCCCCATCCCCCTGTCGGCCCCTCTATCCATGTCTCTCTCGAATACGTAATACACACACATACCTCTCTAGGCCCTGCCAAATGTATCAACTACACATTCACACATGTTACATCACGTACCCCATTGATCTAAAAAGCCCTCTCTTCACGTTTATTTTGCATACAACATTCCTTTTGAATAAAGTGTGGCCAAAAAAATATTTTAGAATTTCTACATATATACAACATTACAAAGTTATATGGAGGAGTATGAACGCTTGCATTGCATGGTGCTCACAATGATATTTATTCCGCACTGTGAATTTGTATATTTTTATACTATATATAAAGGTAGTCATAATAAAGAGAAACGAAGAGCATCTCTCTCTGCATCACATACCCCCCTCTACGCCCCTTTCAGGTACGCACACAAACTATCTCCATGTCCTCTAAAAGTAAGCCCCCAGCACATTCACGCATGTTTCATCTTTCTCTCGCGATATATACAGTGACGATCATTGTATTTGAAGCGAAAGAACGATACGTACATTGGACTTCAGAATCCACTCATTACGGTCACCATTTATGTTTTGTGGTTATTATACAGTCACGGGCTCACCGTACAACTCTGTATTTGCTCAAGACACGACTAGTTGACCAGTTAAACGCTCCACGTGGCACCTCTAGTGTTGCATCACATTATCTCACTACCATCGGGCCCACCTGTCGGCTTGTATCTACTCTACATCTACACTCTTATAAAATACTAGCAAGATGCATTCGTATGTGTAGTTTATCTTGTGGGAGAAAAGGATGAACAACGGAAGGCCTTATTTGCAAGTGTGGAGAGGGGTGTGGGTATCTTTTTGCAAAATTGCCATAGTTTCCTTCCTATCCGTCAGATATAGATCGGACGGCCTATATTGCAGGATGGCAGGCACACGATCATCACCGACTATGCTTTTTATAAGAGTAGGGATAAAATACACTCTTATAAAAAACAGAGTTGGTGATGATGGTGTGCCTG